>NC_056461.1:3037500-3220484 GCF_018296145.1 Oncorhynchus tshawytscha
GCAAAGGAGCAAAATAAATAAATAAATTAAATACAGTTGGGAAAGAGGTAGTTGTTTGGGCTAAATTATAGGTGGGCTATGTACAGGTGCAGTAATCTGTGAGCTGCTCTGACAGTTGGTGCTTAAAGCTAGTGAGGGAGATAAGTTTCCAGTTTCAGAGATTTTTGTAGTTCGTTCCAGTCATTGGCAGCAGAGAACTGGAAGGAGAGGCGGCCAAAGAAAGAATTGGTTTTGGGGGTGACTAGAGAGATATACCTGCTGGAGCGTGTGCTACAGGTGGGAGATGCTATGGTGACCAGCGAGCTGAGATAAGGGGGGACTTTACCTAGCAGGGTCTTGTAGATGACATGGAGCCAGTGGGTTTGGCGACGAGAAAGAAGCGAAGGCCAGCCAACGAGAGCGTACAGGTCGCAATGGTGGGTAGTATATGGGGCTTTGGTGACAAAACGGATTGCACTGTGATAGACTGCATCCAATTTGTTGAGTAGGGTATTGGGGGCTATTTTGTAAATGACATCGCCAAAGTCGAGGATTGGTAGGATGGTCAGTTTTACAAGGGTATGTTTGGCAGCATGAGTGAAGGATGCTTTGTTGCGAAATAGGAAGCCAATTCTAGATTTAACTTTGGATTGGAGATGTTTGATATGGGTCTGGAAGGAGAGTTTACAGTCTAACCAGACACCTAAGTATTTGTAGTTGTCCACGTATTCTAAGTCAGAGCCGTCCAGAGTAGTGATGTTGGACAGGCGGGTAGGTGCAGGTAGCGATCGGTTGAAGAGCATGCATTTAGTTTTACTTGTATTTAAGAGAAATTGGAGGCCACGGAAGGAGAGTTGTATGGCATTGAAGCTTGCCTGGAGGGTTGTTAACACAGTGTCCAAAGAAGGGCCGGAAGTATACAGAATGGTGTCGTCTGCGTAGAGGTGGATCAGAGACTCACCAGCAGCAAGAGCGACCTCATTGATGTATACAGAGAAGAGAGTCGGTCCAAGAATTGAACCCTGTGGCACCCCCATAGAGACTGCCAGAGGTCCGGACAGCAGACCCTCCGATTTGACACACTGAACTCTATCAGTGAAGTAGTTGGTGAACCAGGCGAGGCAATCATTTGAGAAACCAAGGCTGTCGAGTCTGCCGATGAGGATGTGGTGATTGACAGAGTCGAAAGCCTTGGCCAGATCAATGAATACGGCTGCACAGTAATGTTTCTTATCGATGGCGGTTAAGATATCGTTTAGGACCTTGAGCGTGGCTGAGGTGCACCCATGACCAGCTCTGAAACCAGATTGCATAGCAGAGAAGGTATGGTGAGATTCAAAATGGTCGGTAATCTGTTTGTTGACTTGGCTTTCGAAGACCTTAGAAAGGCATGGTAGGATAGATATAGGTCTGTAGCAGTTTGGGTCAAGAGTGTCCCCCCCTTTGAAGAGGGGGATGACCGCAGCTGCTTTCCAATCTTTGGGATCTCAACGACACGAAAGAGAGGTTGAACAGGCTAGTAATAGGGGTGGCAACAATTTCGGCAGATAATTTTAGAAAGAAAGGGTCCAGATTGTCTAGCCCGGCTGATTTGTAGGGGTCCAGATTTTGCAGCACTTTCAGAACATCAGCTGAATGGATTTGGGAGAAGGAGAAATGGGAAAGGCTTGGGCGAGTTGCTGTTGGGGGATGCAGTGCTGTTGACCGGGGTAGGAGTAGCCAGGTGGAAAGCATGGCCAGCCGTAGAAAAATGCTTATTGAAATTCTCAATTATGGTGGATTTATCAGTGGTGACAGTGTTTCCTATCTTCAGTGCAGTGGGCAGCTGGGAGGAGGTGTTCTTATTCTCCATGGACTTTACAGTGTCCCGGAACTTTTTGAGTTAGTGTTGCAGGAAGCAAATTTCTGCTTGAAAAAGCTAGTCTTGGCTTTTCTAACTGCCTGTGTATAATGTTTTCTAGCTTCCCTGAACAGGTGCATATCACGGGGGCTGTTCGATGCTAATGCAGAACGCCATAGGATGTTTTTGTGTTGGTTAAGGGCAGTCAGGTCTGGGGAGAACCAAGGGCTATATCTGTTCCTGGTTCTAAATTTCTTGAATGGGGCATGTTTATTTAAGATGGTTAGGAAGGCATTTAAAAAAAATATCCAGGCATCCTCTACTGACGGGATGAGATCAATATCCTTCCAGGATACCCCGGCCAGGTCGATTAGAAAGGCCTGCTCGCTGAAGTGTTTCAGGGAGCGTTTTACAGTGATGAGTGGAGGTCGTTTGACCGCTGACCCATTACGGATGCAGGCAATGAGGCAGTGATTGCTGAGGTCCTGGTTGAAGAGAGCAGAGGTGTTATTTGGAAGGCAGGTTGGTTAAGAGGATCATCTATGAGGGTGCCTATGTTTACGGATTTGGGGTTGTACCTGGTGGGTTCATTGATAATTTGTGTGAGATTGAGGGCATCAAGCTTAGATTGTAGGATGGCTGGGGTGTTAAGCATGTCCCAGTTTAGGTCACCTAACAGCACGAAGCTCTGAAGAAAGATGGGGGGAAATCAATTCACATATGGTGTCCAGGGCACAGCTGGGGGCAGATGGTGTTCTATAGCAAGCGGCAACGGTGAGAGACTTGTTTCTGGAAAGGTGGATTTTTAAAAGTAGAAGCTCAAATTGTTTGGGCACAGACCTGGATAGTAAGACAGAACTCTGCAGGCTCTCTCTGCAGTAGATTGCAACTCCGCCCCCTTTGGCAGTTCTATCTTGTCGGAAAATGTTATAGTTAGGGATGGAAATTTCTGAGGTTTTGGTGGCCTTCCTAAGCCAGGAGTCAGACACAGCTTGGACAACCGGGTTGGCAGAGTTTGCTAAAGCACTGAATAAAACAAACTTTGGGAGGAGGCTTCTAATGTTAACATGCATGAAACCAAGACTTTTAGAGTTACAGAAGTCAACAAATGAGAAGGCCTGGGGAATGGGAGTGGAGCAAGGCACTGCAAGGCCTGGATTAACCTCTACATCACCAGAGGAGCAGAGGAGGAGTAGGATAAGGGTACGGCTAAGGGCTATAAGAACTGGTTGTCTAGTACGTTTGGAACAGATAGTAAAAGTAGAAGGTTTCTGGGCAAGGTAGAATAGATTCAATAAATAATGTACAGTCGTGGCCAAAAGTTTTAAAAATGACACAAATATACATTTTCACAAAGTCTGCTGCCTCAGTTTGTATGATGGCAATTTGCATATACTCCAGAATGTTATGAAGAGTGATTAGATGAATTTCAATTAATTGCAAAGTCCATTTTTGCCATGCGAATGAACTGAATCCCCCCGAAACATTTCCACTGCATTTCAGCCCTGCCACAAAAAGACCAGCCGACATCATGTCAGTGATTCTCTCGTTAACACAGGTGTGAGTGTTAACGAGGACAAGGCTGGAGATCACTCTGTCATGCTGACTGAGTTTGAATAACAGACTGGAAACTTCAAAAGGAGGGTGGTCCTTGGAATCATTGTTCTTCCTCTGTCAACCATGGTTACCTGCAAGGAAACACGCACCGCCATCATTGCTTTGCACAAAAAGGGCTTCACAGGCAAGGATATTGTTGCCAGTAAGATTGTACCTAAATCAACCATTTATCGGATCATCAAGAACTTCAAGGAGAGCGGTTCAATTGTTATGAAGAAGGCTTCAGGGCGCCCAAGAATGTCCAGCAAGCGCCAGGACCGTCTCCTAAAGTTGTTTCAGCTGCGGGATCGGGGCACCACCAGTACAGAGCTTGATCAGAAATGGCAGCAGGCAGGAGGCGAAGACTTTTGGAGGATGGCCTGGTGTTAAGAAGGGCAGCAAAGAAGCCACTTCTCTCCAGGAAAAACATCAGGGACAGGACTGATATTCTGCAAAAGGTACAGGGATTGGATTGCTGAGGATTGGGGTTAAAGTCATTTTCTCTGATGAATCTCCTTTCCGATTGTTTGGGGCAATCGGAAAAAAGCTTGTCCGGAGAATACAAGGTGAGCTCTACCATCAGTCCTGTGTCATGCCAACAGTAAAGCACCCTGAGACCATTCATGTGTGGGGTTGCTTCTCAGCCAAGGGAGTGGGCTCACTCACAATTTTGCCTAAGAACACAGCCATGAATAAAGAATGGTACCAACACATCCTCAGAGAGCAACTTCTCCCAACCATCCAGGAACAGTTTAGTGACGAACAATGCCTTTTCCAGCATGATGGCGCACCTTGCCCTAAGGCAAAAGTGATAACTAAGTGGCTCTAGGAACAAAACATCGATATTTTGGGTCCATGGCCAGGAAACTCCCCAGACCTTAATCTCATTGAGAACTTGTGGTCAATCCTCAAGAGGTGGGTGGACAAATTCTGACAAACTCCAAGCATTGATTATGTAAGAATGGGCTGCCATCAGTCAGGATGTGGACCAGATGTGAATTGACAGCATGTCAGGGCGGATTGCAGAGGTCTTGAAAAAGGGTCAACACTGCAAATATTGACTCTGCATCAACTTCATATCATTGTCAATAAAAGCATTTGACACTTGAAATGCTTGTAATTATACTTCAGTATTCCATAGTAACATCTGACAAAAATATCGAGACACTGAAGCAGCAAACTTTGTGGAAATGAATATTTGTGTCATTCAAAACTTTTGGCCTCAACTGTACAGGTGTTTACTCTACATGACAGCTGCATCTCCACCCACTGGTGTGGTCTGAGGAGAGGGGTCACTGTGTTTTGGGTTATTACAGCTGTTCACCCACCATTGAACCACAGAGCTAGTAGGTAATGTTCAATTGAAGTGTGTGTGTGTGTGTGTGTGTGTGTGTGTGTGTGTGTGTGTGTGTGTGTGTGTGTGTGTGTAATTACTTCAGTATTCCATAGTAATATCTGACTAAAATATCTAGACACTGAAACAGCAAACTTTGTGAAAATTAATATTTCTGTCATTCTCAAAACTTTTGGACACAACTGTACAGACAAATGTATGGTAGGATGTGAATACAGTTCAGGTAAACCTAGGCATTGAGTGATGATGAGAGAGGTATTGTCTCTAGAGACATCAATTTAACCAGGTGAGGTCACTGCATGTGTGGGAGGTGGGACAAGAGGGTTAGTTGAGGCATATTGAGCAGTGCTGGATGCTCTACAGTGAAATAAGACAGTAATCACTAACCAAAACAGCAATGAAGAAGGCATATTGACATTAGGGAGAGGCATGTGTAGCCGAGTGATTATAGGGTCCAATGAGTCGCTGGACGGGCAGGAGACACGGCGATTCAGACAGCTAGCGGGCCGGGATAGCAGGCTAGCAGAAGGGCCTTAGAGGGACAGAAGGTTGTTGTTGTAGCCCCCTCGTGCGGTTATGCCGGCAGACCAGTTGTGATGGATCAGCAGGGGTCCGTGTAGTAAAAGGGTCCAGGCCAATTGGCAGAATAGGTATTGTAGTCAGAGACCTGGCCGGGTGGTGCCAGAATAACAACCTATTTCTCAACGTAACCAAGACTAAGGAGATTATTGTGGACTACAGGAAAAGGAGGACCGAGCACGCCCCCATTCTCATCGACGGGGCTGTAGTGGAGCAGGTTGAGAACTGTCCACATCAACAACAAACTAGAATGGTCCAAACACACCAAGACAGTCGTGAAGAGGGCACATCAAAGCCTATTCCCCCTCAGGAAACGAAAAAGATTTGGCATGGGTACAGAGATCCTCAAAAGGTTCTACAGCTGCACCATCGAGAGCATCCTGACTGGTTGCATCACTGCCTGGTATGGCATTTGCTCGGCCTCTGAACGCAAGGCACTACATAGGGTAGTGCATACGGCCCAGTCCATCACTGGGGCTAAGCTGCCTGCCATCCAGGAACTCTACACCAGGCGGTGTCAGAGGAAGGCCCTAAAAATTGTCAAAGACCCCAGCCACCCCAGTCATAGACTGTTCTCTCTACTACCGCATGGCAAGCGGTACCGGAGTGCCAAGTCTAGGACAAAAAGGCTTCTCAACAGTTTTTACCCCCAAGCCATAAGACTCCTGAACAGGTAATCAAATGGCTACCCGGACTATTTGCATTGTGTGCCCCCCCCCAACCCCTCTTTTTACGCTGCTGCTACTCTCTGTTGATCATATATGCATAGTCACTTTAACTATACATTCATGTACATACTACCTCAATTGGGCAGAGCAACCAGTGCTCCCGCACATTGGCTAACCGGGCTATATTGCATTGTGACCCACCCACCACCCGCCAACCCCTCTTTTACGCTACTGCTACTCTCTGTTCATCATATATGCATAGTCACTTTAACCATATCTACATGTACATACTACCTCAATCAGCCTGACTAACCAGTGTCTGTATGTAGCCTCGCTACTTTTATAGCCTTGCTACTGTATAAAGCCTGTCTTTTTACTGTTGTTTATTTCTTTACCTACCTATTGTTCACGTAATACCTTTTTTGCACTATTGGTTAGAGCCTGTAAGTAAGCATTTCACTGTAAGGTCAACGCATGTGACAAATAAACTTTGATTTGATAGTATCCCAAGAAATTGACTGATGGACCACTTCAGCTAACAGTCCGGTATGCTCTAGCAGGCTAGCAGATGGGCATTCAGGGGACATCGCGACGAAGGAGCCTGTTGAAAAACCCCCTCGGGCAGATTACGTCGGTAGTCCAGTCGTGATGGATCGGCGGGCTCCGTATCGGCAATAAAAGGGGTCCAGGCCAATTTGCAAAATAGGTATTGTAGCCCAAGGAATAGCTGATTGACCTCTTCAGCTAGCCGGGAGATGGGCCTAGCATAGGCTAGCTCCAGGCTAATTGGTGCTTGCTTTGGGACAGAGACGTTAGCCAGGAGAAGCCAATCGGATAGCAGATAGCTAGCTGCGATGATCCAGGTGAATAGGTTCAGAGCTTGCGGTAGGAATCCGGTGATATGGAGAAAAAGGAGTCCGATAAGCTCTATACAGACAGAGAAGAGCTCCAACTTTATAATCATAGCCTCAATTTTGTCCCACACATTGAATGTAGTTGCGGAGAGTCCCTGTTATCTTAGATTCAGATCATTCAGTTAAGAAAAAACATCACCCAGATAGGCCAGTTGTGTGAGAAACTCGTCATCATGCAAGCGGTCAGACAAGTGAAAATTATGGTCAATTTAAAAAAGTGTCAATACTTTTCCCCTTGATAACCAGTTGTAAAAGTGTTACATGGTCGCTGCCCAAATTGCATAGTGCAGAAAATACAAGAGTTCAGGGGCCTTGCTTTAACAATGTTAACTATTTTCACTGTAGTGTCCAGAACGTCTTTCAAGCTGTCAGGCATTCCCTTGGCAGCAAGAGCCTCAGTGGATGCTGCAGTGTACCCAAGTGGCTTCGGGAGCATCTGCTTGCACACGCTTTACCACTCCACTATGTCTCCCTGTCATGGCTTTTGCTCCATCAGTAAAGATACCAACACATCTTGACCACCAAAGTCCATTTAATGTCACAAAGCTGTCCAGTACTTTAAAAATATCCTCTCCTGTTGTCCAGTTTCCAGAAGAGGATGTCTTCCTTAATTGACCCCCCATAAACGTAATGGACATATAGCAGGAGCTGTGCCAGGCCCGCCACGTCTGTTGACTCATCCAGCTGTAACAGACATATAGCAGGAGCTGTGCCAGGCCCGCCACGTCTGTTGACTCATCCAGCTGTAACAGACATATACCAGGAGCTGTGCCAGGCCCGCCACGTCTGTTGACTCATCCAGCTGCAACAGACATATACCAGGAGCTGTGCCAGGCCCGCCACGTCTGTTGACTCATCCAGCTGTAACAGACATATACCAGGAGCTGTGCCAGGCCCGCCACGTCTGTTGACTCATCCAGCTGTAACAGACATATACCAGGAGCTGTGCCAGGCCCGCCACGTCTGTTGACTCATCCAGCTGTAACAGACATATACCAGGAGCTGTGCCAGGCCCACCACGTCTGTTGACTCATCCAGCTGTAACAGACATATACCAGGAGCTGTGCCAGGCCCGCCACGTCTGTTGACTCATCCAGCTGTAACAGACATATACCAGGAGCTGTGCCAGGCCTGTTGACTCATCCAGCTGTAACAGACATATACCAGGAGCTGTGCCAGGCCTGTTGACTCATCCAGCTGTAACAGACATATACCAGGAGCTGTGCCAGGCCTGTTGACTCATCCAGCTTTAACAGACATATACCAGGAGCTGTGCCAGGCCTGTTGACTCATCCAGCTGTAACTCAAATACCAGGAGCTGTGCCAGGCCTGTTAACTCATATAATCCACTGGCTGTTGTGCGAAGCAGTAATTATTTCAAAACATCTCCTGCCGTGTCACTGATGCATCCAAGCTGACAAGGTAAAAATCTGTCGATCTTCCCCTGAACGAGGCAGTAACCCACTGTTTCTAGGCAGTCATTGAAATTAAGAATTTGTTCTTAAACTGACTTGCCTAGGTAAAGTCAAATAAATAAAATTGTCTGTATAGTTTTTTTTGGCCTTTTCCCTCAGCATTGTCCCAGCCATATCCGCAGCAGCAGGAAGAATTAAGTTCTCCACAATAGTATGGGGCTTGCCTGTCCTAGCCACTCAGTATCTCACCATATAAGACGCTTCTAGCCCCTTCTTATTAATGGTATCTGTTGCTTTAGTACATCTTACCACTTGAAAGTAGTCTTAATTCTAGCTCAAAAACTCCCGTGGCTTATTTTCCAAATGGGCATGTTTTGTCTCTAAATGTCTGTGCATGAGTGAAGGTTTCATCAAGTTGTGAGATATATGTGCAAATGTACTAACACACTCTAGCTGAGGAAAGGCACTACTCCCAATATAAGTGAACCCTAAATCAATGTAGTTCTCATCATATTTGCGCCTCTTCGATGGTCCAACAACCCTGTCTGTTTTTCGGTGCTTTCCGGGGTAAGGGGGCAGTAGCTTGGTGCTTTCCGGGGTAAGGGGGCAGTAGCTTGGTGCTTTCCGGGGTAAGGGGGCAGTAGCTTGGTGCTTTCCGGGTAAGGGGGCAGTAGCTTGGTGCTTTCCGGGTAAGGGGGCAGTAGCTTGGTGCTTTCCGGGGTAAGGGGGCAGTAGCTTGGTGCTTTCCGGGGTAAGGGGGCAGTAGCTTGGTGCTTTCGGGTAAGGGGGCAGTAGCTTGGTGCTTTCCGGGTAAGGGGGCAGTAGCTTGGTGCTTTCCCGGGTAAGGGGCAGTAGCTTGGTGCTTTCCGGGGTAAGGGGGCAGTAGCTTGGTGCTTTCCGGGGTAAGGGGGCAGTAGCTTGGTGCTTTCCTGGGTAAGGGGGCAGTAGCTCGGTGCTTTCGGGGTAAGGGGGCAGTAGCTTGGTGCTTTCCGGGGTAAGGGGGCAGTAGCTCGGTGCTTTCCGGGGTAAGGGGGCAGTAGCTTGGTGCTTTCCTGGGTAAGGGGGCAGTAGCTCTTCGGCTGCATCAGATTCACAACTGTCAGTGTCCATGCTAGCTGGGCTAACAACAAATGTAGAATTACTGATGCAAGCATTGGATGTGCTCGTGGAAGCAGAACAACTTGTGTCGTCGACAGGTGAAGGTGTAGTACTGCTAGTAGTAGCAGTACTACCAGTAGAGCGGGTATTTGTCTCTATGGACATGTGCCTTACTTAAAAAAAAAAACATTTATCAATTTTCGAGCAAACCGAATGAGCAGCAGCTATGTTTGGCTACATACGGGCGTTAGTGAAATTCCCGCGAGAGAGTAACGGTTAATGTGATTGGATGTTAATGATGTGACTAGGCTACCTGTATTTGACATTGTGTTGTTATTTCGCTGAACACTAGATGGTTTAATTTTATTTTTGGCAGTGAAACAAGGCTACTCAGGCGAGAAAAAAACCTCAGCCAAATGTATAGCCCCGTTGGAAAACATAAATGGACTGTTTGAAAATGTGAAGAAAAAATAAAACATTTTAGATAAATAAAAAAATAAAAATGTTAATCACATTTTTATTTGGTGTATCCCCGAGGGTATTGCGCATACCACTGGGGGTTTGGGAATACCTGATATAGAGTATCAAGAAGGTATAATGTTGACACTAGATCAAGCCATAGTTCAATTGACCATGAATTGTTAGACTGGACCACTTTAGAAAAGGAAGACATATTTAGGATACAGATTGGGACTTAGAGTGAGGCTGGGGAGTTGTGAGAAGTTGTGAGGCTGGGGTGTTGTGAGCCTGGGGAGTTTGGGAATCGTCCTGTGCAGTCTGATTGGCTAGAAAATTAAAATGATGACAAATATGCAGTCAGTAATAAGAGGTTATCATGACACAAGCTGGTCATTTTCAGTCTTAGAAAAGCTCATATGTCAAAATTATGATTTTAAAGCACTGGAGTTTTGACTTTATGAAGGTTGTGAGAAAGAAATTAGATTCTAACCATTCTTATGATGAACCTCGGGAAGGAGAACTTTCCCATAGTTCCCTGTCAACATCTCTAAACAGTTTTTTTTATGACGTAAAGATTGTGATGTAATGTGTAGCTCCCTTCAGTAACCACGAGCACAACCGTTCCTTGATTTTAACTGGCGGCTTTATTCTGTAGTTTTAGTCAGAATTATCACCTTCCGTGAGAACTATAAAGTAAATGAAAAATACAGTTAAGCACACTCTTACGACCGTATTTTACGAGTGACTTATTAGCTTGGTATAACTCTGAAGTGCTTACATGCATAACAGTTTAACCGGCGTTATAACGGGTTCAGATTAAACACATGAATAAAGGAAAAGTACCTCATTGGCTGCTTATTACAGAAGGGAGGAAATCAAACTTCACACTTATTATTCCTGGCATGAATTCACACTTCATCCTAACATACACTCTTCAACCTTTATGAACTACACTCGATGACATGAAAACTTAGCTAACGCAGCGCAGGATTGCCTTCCCTCCAAAAGTGTGTTGCTACAATAAGGATCCCCGTTACAACAGTATTAGCTACATAGTTCCGCTTGTATTATCATTTCCCCCGCACAGCGGATACGTAAACAATTCAAACTAAAGACAACGACATAACCTGTAAGTCTAACTGTCAGTTACATAATGTTATCATGACACACACCCACCCTGACAGACAACCAATCACCAGACCAGAGCGATATAAGCCTATTTAGTTTTTTACAAAAACTATTTTGTTATTTGTTTCATTAGTCCATTGCAAAATGCATCATACAGGTCAGGTCTGTGTTTTGAAAGTTAAACATCTTGAAAACTCGATTGCTGATGTGCAAAACATTTTGGGACTATATCAACAGTTGACTAAAGAAACAAATACCAAATGATAGTTTTGGGGTGTAGTTTTCCTTTAACCAATTAACCCACTTCTATGCTTGAAATACAATATATCTCATCCAAATAATAAAAACCACACTGTAACAATGTGTATAACTGCACAGCTACTGTCAATGATACTGTACATATTGAATTTGTGTTTTCTGATAGTCCAAGATACAGTCTGGCTATGTCCTAAAATGGCACCCTATTCCCTACATTGTGTACTACTTTTGACCCGGGTCGATAGGGCTTTGGTCAAAAGTAGTGCACATTATAGGGAATAGTGTGCCATTTGGGATGCATCCTAGAACTATGTAAAAATCACTTCAGACCTCTTCCCCTACAGGCTATTTACTAGTGGGGTACCTGTAAGGAGTAGGCTATCTATGTGAATTGGCATTTAAAAAAACAAACATCGACCATTCAGTCTACCAGGATATCTTTGTAGGCCTATCTGGTGTTTTGAGGTAGGCTAATAGCCTAAGCTTCTCACAAGTATATTCTTATAGTTTGTCCACACAATCAGTTTAGCCTCTACAGACTAGCCAGTTTAGTCACTACAGACACCCTGGTTCGAATCCAGGCTGTGTCACAACCGGCCGTGACTGGGAGACCCATAGGGCACAATTGGCCCAGCGTCGTCCGGGTTTGGCTGGTGTAGGCCGTCATTGTAAATAAGAATTTGTTCTTACCTGACTTGCCTAGTTAAATAAAGGTTACAGTGTAGATTCACTCCAGTTTTCAATGGTAAGCTAAAAAAACTACTCTTCAGGATGCAGGCAGAGTTTTGAAAAACCTTTGCACTGTCTCTGCAGGTTTTTTTTTTTAATACTCATTATGACATAATTGTGAGGTCATATGGGGGACACCTGGTGCATTCAAAACAACTGGGAACTTGGAAACGTCAGTGCATTCAAGACAACTGTGAAAAAACAAGCCCTGACTTTCCTACCTGAAGAGGTCATGATTTGACCCCATTCTTTTTTTTTTTTTAGAGTTCCCAATTGTTTTGAAAGCACAAACTTTGCCTGAATTTGGAATTTCAGTAGATACTGTGCTGTGTGCAGTTCCCCCCCACCCCTTAGACATTTAAGTCTAAAATTGCCTACATGTAGAAAACGAACACTGGAACAACTGTTGAGTGGTTGTTAATCATCATTGTGCATCCCTCCACATAAACATGGCATTTGATGCAGCTTATGATTGTTTCTATGAAAATTATATTGGGCTCCTCCTGGTGGTCTCCTGTGTGTATTTTGTCCCTGCTATCTAACCAGTAGACCTAAGCAATATAACATGATTATAACAGCTGAATGGTGGCCAATTGAATGGCAACATTACAGAATAAACACATTTAAAGAGTTTCAAATGAGGACTCTTATTTTGACGTTTTTACAAAACATTAGTTTTGCCCCAGGAAGTGCTTGGCCGTGTTCTCGCGTATTTACAAATAGTAACGGGAACAGATTATTGTTTTGGAAGGCAGCTGACTAGCAACAAAAGCGTGCTGTTTTTCGACAATTGACCCGACATGACTGCCGCCAGACCGCTTGAGATGGAGCGGCCAAGGCACCGTCCGTTTCTGATCGGTGTTAGCGGAGGAACTGCCAGTGGCAAGGTAGGTAACGTTAACTAGCTACATAATAACAGCTATCTAGCTAGCTGTCTGGGTAGCTAGCTAGGTCGATTCAACAATCAGTAAAGTAGCTAGCTAACGTTAGCTAGTTTTCGTTTTTCCTATGAACTGAAAGCAAAACACTGAAAGCAGACACATCAGGATGTCACTTGACACCAAGCCATCTATTAAATTATCGTCTTGTTTTCTGTCTGACCATTTTGAAATGTGCCAGGTACTTCACTCTGCTAGGGCTATGCACTTCACTCTGCTATGGCTATGCCCCAACCTTATCAACAAACTGAAATTATGTTTCTTATTTTTAGTCAACAGTATGTGCAAAAATCATGGAGTTGCTGGGCCAGAATAAGGTGGACCATCGTCAGAGGCAAGTGGCCATCATCAGCCAAGACAGCTTCTACAAAGTCTTGACACCTGACCAGAAGGCCAGGGCACTCAAGGGCCAGTACAATTTTGACCACCCAGGTACTACAGGCCTGTATGGATATTGTAATAACATAAGTATAATTGTTGTAATTAACATACACTCTATCAGGCACTTATCACTCACTAGATTACATTCATTCAATTAATTCATGCATTTACATCAAGCAATGGCAAATGTTCTTCTAACTATAGCTACAATGTGAAAACTGTAGGTTAACTTAACATTATTATAAACATAAAATAAATGCATATCTGGGTGGAAAAAGTGAATAACGTTGAAATGTTTATTACAGATGCTTTCGACAACGAGTTGATGTACCAAACCCTGAAGCATATTGTGGAGGGGACAGTGGTGGAGGTGCCGACATATGACTTTGTCACGCATTCGAGGTGAGGTAAACACTCCATACGGAAACATACCATTTCAGTTGGAAATGCCCTTTTTGAATTCAGACAGACTGGGTCAAAAAGGCCCACCCTACACATTTCAGACCTCAGATTGTTGACTCTTGAACTAAGACATGACCTTTGACCTAAGATGTCTCTAACCCAGCTCATCTGCAAACACACCGAACAAAAATATAAATGCAACATGTAAAGTGTTGGTCCCATGTTTCATGAGCAGAAAAAAAGAACAAAAAAATGAATACGCACATCAAGCTTATTTTTCTAAAATGTTGTGCACAAATTGGTTTACATCCCTGTTAGTGAGCATTTATCCTTTGTCAAGATAAAGAATCCACTTGACAGGTGTGGCATATCAAGAAGCTGATTAATCAGCATGAACATTAGACAAGGGCACTCTAAAATGTGCAGTTTTGTCACACAACACAATGCCACAGATGTCTCAAGTTGAGGGAGCGTGCAATTGGCATGCTGACTGCAGGAATGTCCACCAGAGCTGTTTTATTTTTTAAAATTTAACCTTTATTTAGCTAGGCAAGTCAGTTAAGAACAAATTCTTATATACAATGACAGCCTACCAAAAGGCAAAAGACCTCCTGCGGGGACAGGGGCTGGGATTAAAAATAAATAAATAACATATAAATATAGGACAAAACACACATCACGACAAGAGAGACAACACAACATTACAGAGAGAGAGACCTAAGAGAGCGAAAGACCTAAGATGACAACATAGCAAGGCAGCAACACATGAGAACAACAAGGCTTTACGGCAAAAGCACACCATGCGATTATCTGAGGACAGCGCCCCGCATATAAAACCAGGAACAACATATTTCCACCAGGCAGGTGTGACACAGCGATAATATAAATGCCCTACCTTTGATGATATTCTTCTGTTGGCACTCCAAAAGGTCCCAGTTACATCACAAATGGTCATTTTGTTCGATAATGTCCTTCTTTATATCCATAAAACTCAGTTTAGCTGGCTCGCTTCTGTCAATAATCCATCCAGTTTCCCTCCATCAAATTGCATACAAAATGAATCCCAAACGGTACTAATAAACTTTTCCAAACAAGTCAAACAACGTTTATAATCAAACCTTAGGGAATAGTGTGCTAAACACTCAATTTTGAAATGTACCAGCTATTTCACTCTGCTATGGCTATGCCCCAACCTTATCATCAAACTGAAATTTTGTTTCTGATTTTTAGTCAACAGTATGTGCAAAAATCTTGGAGTTGCTGGGCCAGAACATTTACGTACCCTAATACGTAAATAAACAATAACATTTAAGATGGAGAATCATTATTGTCTTTAACCTCTAGTGACACCCCATCCCGTGAACGGGACCGTTGTCATCATCTGACACTAATTAGCATAACGCAACGGACATAAATTCCTTCCTAGAAAATCTTCCTATTCATGAAAATCACAAGTGAAATATATTGGAACACAGCTTAGCCTTTTGTTAATCACCCTGTCATCTCAGATTTTCAAAATATGCTTTACAGCCAAAGCTAGACAAGCATTTGTGTAAGTTTATCGATAGCCTAGCATATCATTATGCCTTGCTAGCAGCAGGCAACCTTGTTGATGATCTTCGGATTTTTTCACTCACGAGACTCCCAGGTAGATAGCCAAAGTTCATTTTTTCCCAAAAGATTATTTTTGTAGGCGAAATAGCTCTGTTTGTTCTTCACGTTTGGCTGAGAAATCGACTGGAAATTGCGATCACGACAACGCCAAAAAATATTCCAAATTAGCTCCATAATATCGACAGAAACATAGCAAACGTTGTTTATAATCAATCCTCAAGGTGTTTTTCAAATATCTATTCGATAATATATCAACCGGGACAATTGGTTTCTCAGTAGAAGCGATTGGAATAATGGCTACCTCTGTATTTTACGGGAGAATTTCTCTGGGAGCATCAGGTGACCACTTGCGCAATGAAGCCGCCTACGGATATTCTTCAACATAAATGCGTAAAACTACGTCACAATGCTGTAGACACCTTGGGGAATACGTAGAAAGCGTAATCTGGTTGATAGGGCATTCACAGCTCAATAGGGACGCATCGGAACACAGGGCTTTCAGAAGATGAGTCACTTCCGGATTGGATCTTTCTCAGGCTTTCGCCTGTAACATCAGTTCTGTTATACTCACAGACAATATTTTTACAGTTTTTGAAACTTTAGAGTGTTTTTTATCCTAAGCTGTCAATTATATGCATATTCTAGCATCTTGTCCTGACAAAATATCCCGTTTAATTTGGGAACGTTATTTTTCCAAAAATGAAAATACTGCCCCCTAGTACCAACAGGTTAATGGAGAAAAATACTGAAGAACGCGCTCTCATTCACGCGCTTGGAAACACTACAGCCAAAATGGGAGCCACCTAGAAAAACTACAATTTCTGGCTCAGAGCTTCCTACTGCCTGAGGTGTTGTTGATGTAAATTGAGAAGAGCGTGGTGCTTAGGATTGAGCCTTGGGGTACTCCCCAAGGCAGATCCCCTGACTTTATACTTCCTACCTTCTTTGAGGTAGTTAGCAAACCAGGCCAAAGACCCCTCAGAGACACCAATACTCCTTAGCCGGCCCACAAGAATGGAATGGTCTACTGTATCAAAAGCTTTGGCCAAGTCAATAAAAATAGCAACACAACATTGCTTAGAATCATGGGCAATGATGACATCATTGAAGATCTTTAAGGTTTCAGTGACACATCCATACCTGAGCGGAAACCATATTGCATGCCAGAGAGAATACTGTAGACATCAAGAAAGCCAGTCAGTGGATTATTGACACGTTTTTCCAACACTTTTGATAAACAGGGCAAAATAGAAATAGGCCTAAAACAGTTAGGATCAACTTGATCTCCCCCTTTAAATAAAGGACGAACTGTGGCTGCCTTCCAAGCAATGGGAACCTCCCCAGAAAGGAGAGAGGTTAAAAAGATCGGAGATAGGCTTGGCGATGATAGGGGCTGCAACCTTAAAGAAGAAAGGGTCTAAACCCTCTGACTCAGAAGTTTTTTTGGGGTCAAGTTTCAGGAGCTCCTCTAGCACCTCAGACTCAGTGACTGCCTACAGGGAGAAACTTTGTAGCGGGGCAGGGGAAAAATAGGGAGAAGCGTCGGGGATAGTCGCATTAGAAGGGGTGGGAGATGAGGAAATGTTGGGCGGGCAAGGAGGCATGGCTGAGTCAAATAGGAATCCTGTCTTAATGAAGTGGTGATTGAAGAGCTCAGCCATGTGCTTCTTGTCAGTAACAACCACATCATCAAATTTAAGGGACATGGGCAGCTGTGAGGAGGAGGGTTTATTCTCCGGGTCTTTAACCGTTTTCCAGAACTTCTTGGGGTTAGACCCACAGAGAGAGAACTGCTTCTTAAAGTAACTAACTTTGGCCTTCCAGATAGCCTGGGTGCACTTATTTCTCATTTGCTTGAACAAGAGCCAGTCAGCCTTAGTATACGTGTGCCAAGCCTTTCGCCAAATGTAATTGTTGAGGTGGAGTAACTCTGCAAGATCACGGTCGAACCAGGGGCTGAACCTGTTTTTAATTCTCATTTTCTTGATGGGGGCGTGTTTAACAATATCACTGAAAATATCAATAAAGAATGTCCAAGCGTCTTCGACAAGCTGATTCTATACCATTTTACAGAGGCCAGTTCATGAAGGAAGGCTTGCTCATTAAAGTTTTTTAGCAAGCGTCTATGACAAATCAGGACAGGTCGTTTCACTGAGCAGCCATTACGAACACAGGCTGTAAAACAGTGATCACTAAGGTCATTACAGAAAACAACAGACTGATACCTATCAGGATTATTTGTGAGGATAACAGCAAGAAGAGTAGCCTTTTCTGGGTGAATGGAGTCATACCTTGTGGGATTGGTAATAATCTGAGAAAGATTTAGGGAGTCCCATTGCTTTAGGACTTGGGCAGGTGGTTTAAGCATGTCCCAGTTTAGTTTACCTAGCAGGACAAATTCAGACTTGGTGTAAGGGGCCAGGAAAGAGTTTAGGGCAGGTAGGGTACAGGCCGGTGCTGATAGAGGACAACAGCACCCAGCAGCAGTCAACAAAGAGCTATTTGCAAGTTTAATGCTTAAAACCAGCAAATCAAATTGTTTGGGGACAGACTAGGTGGAGACAACCGAGCACTGAAGGTGATCCTTGGTAAAGATTGCCACTCCCCCACCTTTGGAAGATCTGTCTTGCCGAAAAAGGTTATAACCAGAAAGATTAACATCAGTATTCAAAGCACTCCTCTTTAACCACGTCTCAGTAATGACCAACACATCTGGATTGGAGCTGTGAACCCACACATTGAATTGATCCATTTTAGGTAATAAGCTTCTAGTGTTAACGTGCAGAAAACCCAGGCTTTTACGAGAGCAGAAATCAGTGAAGCAGATATCAGAGCACAAGTCAGAATTGGGGCTAGCAACAGTAGATGGGCCAGGGTGTACATGCACATTTTAATTTAACACTCTAATTTCCAGATATCATCAACAGTAATACAATACATCTGTTCCCAGAATTTAATGTTAATTTCTCTACCATAAGCTGCCTCCAACATTGTTTTAGAGAATTTGGTAGTATGTCCATCCGGCCTAACAAATGCAGACCACGTGTATGGCGTCGTGTGGGCGAGCGGTTTACTATTGTCAACGTTGTGAATAGAGTGCCCCATGGTGGCGGTGGGGTTATAATATGGGCAGCCATAAGCTACGGACAACGAACACAATTACATTTTTATCGACTGCAATTTGAATGCACAGAGATACCATGACGAGATCCTGAGGCCCATTGTTGAGCCCACTGCCGCCATCACCTCATGTTTCAGTATGATAATGCATGGCCCCATGTTGCAAGGATCTGCACACAGTTCATGGAAACTGAAAATGTCCCAGTTCTTCCATTCTTCTTATACTTATCAAACACCAGTCACCCATTGAGCACGTTTGGGATGCTCTGGACCGATAACATGTTCCAGTTCCCGCCAATATCCAATATCCATCACACTTCTTGAGGTGTATGGTGGTCACACCTACCTTTTAATTTAAGGTATCTGTGACCAATGGCTGAATATCTGTATTCCCAGTCATGCGAAATCCATATATTAGGGCCTAATTAATTTTTCAATTGACTGATTTCCATATTTGAACTTTAACTCTTTGAAATTTTAGCATGTTGCGTTTATATTTTTGTTCAGTAAACATACCAATCATGAAAGTTTGTCTGTGATTAGATAGTGTCTTTGTGTGTACTAAATGTGTTTAGTTTACGTGTGTTCCAGGCTGCAGGACAGGATAACAGTGTACCCGGCTGACGTGGTGCTGTTTGAAGGGATCCTGGTTTTCTACTCTCAGGAAGTGAGGGATATGTTTCACATGAAGCTCTTTGTGGACACAGACTCTGATGTCAGACTGTCTCGCAGAGGTACTACTGGCACACAAATTAAGAGGATGTACCATCTATAGATTGTCATATGCACTTCCATACCCATACTTCACTCTAGCATCTTGGATATACATATTTGTCACGTCTTGGTCCTGATCTGCTTGTTGTGGACTTTACCTGCAGTTCTGCGGGATATGAAGAGAGGCAGAGACCTGGAGCAGATCCTCACCCAGTACACCACGTTCGTTAAGCCAGCCTTCGAGGAGTTCTGCTTGCCTGTAAATGTCCAGCGCTGCCACACTTACAATACACAAACAGATACTGGACACTAATACATTATTAATAGGCCCAATTATATACACAATATGACACACAACACATTCAGTCAGCTGATTTACGTCAGTGAGACGTTTATATGTGACTCAATTACAAGTGTGCGCAAAGCTGTCAAGGCAAAGGATGGCTACTTTGAAGACTCTAAAATACATCATATATTTGGATTTGTTTAACAAGTTTTTGGTTACCACATGATTGATTCCATAGTTTTAATGTCTTCACTATTATTCTACAATGTAGAAAATAGTAAAAAATAAAGGAAAACCCTTGAATGAGTAGGTGTGTCCAAACTTTTGACTGGTACTGTATATTCTGCTCAAAATCCAGTCTTTTCAAAGCATTAGCTACCAAAATGAGATTGATAATGGTTATTTTTTTCCAGACCAAGAAATATGCAGATGTCATTATTCCTCGAGGAGTTGACAACATGGGTAATAATAACGCTCATGAATCATGAAGAATCTCCATCCCTCTCTTCTTTCCCTTCCCTCTCATATTAATCTGCCTTTCTCTCCACAGTGGCCATCAACCTCATTGTGCAGCACATCCAGGACATCTTGAATGGGGACCTCTGTAAGTGGCACCGTGGAGGAGCGGTCAACGGGCACAGCCGGGGCTTCAAGCGGGCCGCCTCGGAGCAGGGGGACCTGGCCAACTTCCCCCCAGGGAAGAGGGTCCTACTAGAGCCCAGCAGTCGCCCCCACTGAGACTAAAATCAGTGTTTACTGTCTGTCAGTCTGTCTACTATATATGTGTGTGTGTGTTTTGTAGTATGTATTTAGAATTGAGGGTTGATGCTTTTACTGACTAGGTTTGAGATGGGAGAGAGCTGGGGGGGGACTAGCTCCTGTAACTCACCTGCAGACTGCAGAGCATCCAATCAGATAGGGAAGCCTTGATAATACATCCAAGATAATTCATTAATATATCACTGATATAGATATCATGAGCAGGTATGACAACTCTTTATTTTTTTTAAATTATTCCGTCTTCCATGTGTACATTTTTAGCCTGCAGTGGTCTGACTACTTCCGGCTGACATAGGAGTGAGATGGTGGAAAAAAAGCTTTTTTTTTTTAAATGTCTGTTTTGATTTTGGTTTTGTTTGCTGCTTAAAATGTGTTATATTGTATCTGAACATGTGGAGATCAGATAAGTACAATATTTATCACCTTCTAATGTGTAGGCTGTTTGGATTGTGAAATATTTGCTGGCTGATCCCTTGATGCCATGGTAAATTCATGCCTTGGGAGTTTATTTTTTAAAGCATTTTCCTAATGACCATGATATTTAAGAAATAAAATATGTTCACTATCAGAGGCTTGTGGTTATTTCTTACCCTAATGGGCGAGCACAACAAGCCTCCCATTGACATCAATGCATGATAATGTAAAAGTTACGAGTGCAGATCTTGTTGGGATTTGGCCCATAACGAGGAAGTAGCATAGTATGACAAACCTCTTCTATTCAGCAGACGGTGATGTACAGAAACAGAGCAGTTTTATTGGAGTTGGAAAGCACAGTGTGATGAGTTGGATGACACCATTATTCCAAAGGAATAATGAATAACTACAGCACACAATGGACTGACGAACCCAGACACCCCCCCCCTTACTGGGACACAGGCCTGGTTGCCTGACAGTTCTCTTACTCAAACATGGCACATGATGATTGAATATGTCAGACATAGATCACAGCATCTTTAGTACTTCTCTTTTTGTGGGTTTAGTTTTTTGCTTTGCTTTTTTGAGTGCACATTTGTATGGCACTTCTCTTAATAGACAATCCTTTTTAAGAACAAAAGGAGCACTGTATATAATAAATCATAACCATATATGATTCATAATATTAATAATAATACACTCTTGTTACAAGTCTAGTCCCTTTGTGGTCCTCCACCTCGCCTAACCCCTCAAATGACCATTTCCAAAACCACATTCCTGCCCAGTCAAGTCTGCATTGTGACAGAGTTCATGGCAGAATATAGTCCGGAATACTGAGGATTCCAAGGATACAAGGAAGTTAAGTCAGGAGAGGGAGCAGTCGGGACTGACCCCAGGATGGCCCACACTCTGTAGGGTGAGGGAGGGAATATCTGGGGATCTAGAGGAGCTTTCACCTCACACACTCGCTGACACACACATTTATACATTCAAATGGGAGAGGCCAGGGAGCAGTCTCTTCCGTTGTTCGACATCTCCACCTCCTCTCCTTATATGAAGTTCTCCTCTTCTCCTTGGCACCAGTCTTTCTCCTACCGTTGGTTAGGAATTTGTCTCCTGCCAACTGCAGTTCTGGGTGGAGAGAATCCAATGTAACCCCAATCATAATCTCCCCATAATCTCCCAGTGTATCAGAGCAGCACAGAGTCACTGTAAACCATGGCAGTCTTTTCCCCCCTACTAGCCTACTGTATATCCTCTGGTCTGGTCCAGCCCTAGTCAGTATTTCTTCCCCTGTTAGTGAGGTCCAGTTGATTGTGTCCATCCATCTATCCTTTCTGTAGCACAGTGGAGGTCCCTCGGCGAGCCCTGGCTGTGGTCTCGGGGGCCACACCGCACCGCTAACCTCCCCCTTCCTAAGTCTTCTCCTCGCGCTCCGTCCGCCGCCGGGTGATGTTGCGAGGCTTGATCTTCAGTGAGAGTTCCCACAATGCCTCCTCGGCCAGATGGTCGCTGAAGTCGTTGAAGAAGCAGACTATGTCGTCATTGCGCTTCAGCTCGTAATGCCTGGGGTGGGTGGGAAAGACAGAACGAGTCGATCAAAGAGATGCCTATGTCTTTCCATGACAGACTGACCAGGTGAAAGCTATGATCCCATATTAATGTCACTTGTTAAATCCACATCAGTCGGTGTAGATGAAGGGGAGGAGACAGGTTAAAGAAGGATTTTTAAGCCTTGAGACACATTGAGACATGGATTGAGTATGTGTGCTATTCAGGTGTGTGCCATGTATGTGTTCCATTCCTACACTGCTAGGTTTTTCACGCTCAACAGTTTCCCGTGTATCAAGAATGGTCCACCACCCAAAGGACATCCAGACAACTTAACACAACTGTGGGAAGCATTGGAGTCAACATGGGCCAGCATCCCTGTGAAACACTTTTGACACCTTGTCGAGTCCATGCCCCGACGAATTGAGGCTGTTCTGAGGGCAAAAGGGAGGGGGGGTGCAACTCAATATTAGGAAGGTGTTCCTCAGTGTACATGGTCAACCTTCTGTTGTATGGGGGTTAACATGGAAGTTGTAATGTACACTGTGGATCACTGCTTACCTCGTGGGATAATTATTGTAGTCTTATTGAATTACATTAAATATAACATATCATAATGTGAGGTTACCACACTCTCAATCTGTTTGGAGTTTTGTGGATGCTTTTCTCATGGGACAATAGTTCTACTCACACTTGTCCCCTCATATCAATGGGTCCAAATGGGACTTACCTGCTTAAATAAAGGTTAAATAATATAAATACTCACACTTGCTGGAAGCGCCTCATACTGTCCAGGATGTTGAACTGCTGCCAGCGCTTGGAGAAGTTGACCTTCCCGTCGATGAGGTCCGGGTTCCCCAGGTGGACGAAGGTCAGGTCCTGCAGGATCAAACCACTGGAAAAGGAGAGAAGAAGAGAAATAGAAGAGAGAGATTAGGCTAAATATAGACAAACAGTCCTAGGAAGAACAGGCAAAACACACAAACACTTTCATTGAACATTACCTAGCTCAGTTGTACATGAAACACAGACTTACAGGTATGGGATGCACGGAGGCTCCACGTCGGCCAGAGCCGCCCGGTACGCTCTGAAAGACGACGAGCTGTCAATCAACGTACAGTATTCCTCCAATCCCTGTGAGAGAACAAGTGTGTTACAATGTGTTATACCCATAGCACACCACGATACCTGAGTATATTAAAGTGAGACTCCATAGAAAGAATTGAAACACAAGTATGAATATCTAGATCTCTCTATGTCAGACTTGATCCACTTGTGTCTGACTCACCTCTGAGGTCTGTTTCTGCCACTCTAGCCTGCGGATGGGGGCCGAGTCCAGGGCAGACAGTATTGCCAAGTATGAGTTGAAATTGTTCAACTTCCGTAAGTGCTACATGGGAAAAAGAAAAACAGGACAAGAACAGTTGTCCAGAGAGTTAATCATCAACTAAATATACTAGTTATGAGGAAGAGCTGTGGTTGTATAAATGCCGAGATTGGTTACCTTCATGATCTTGATGAACTTGAGGAGCAGCTTTTCTCGGTCCTGGCCTTTCTCCTGCTGAATGATTAGAGAGCGCACCCTAGAGGACAAGCAAAGTGTTGCGTGTGAGAGAATTAGAATCTGGCTGAAAATACTTGGAATCAGTTACAGAACCCATTGCCCAACCTCTTAAGTCGACCCCCTACTTTTTCGAACATTCTGTTAAAAATCGCGCAACATTTCGGCGTCCTGCTACTCATGCCAGGAATATAGTATATGCATATGATTAGTATGTGTGGATAGAAAACACTCTCACGTTTCTAAAACTGGTTAAATCACCGCTGTGACTATAACAGAGCGTCTGTTTCATCGAAAAGTGCAAGAAAAACTGATCACTGAAAACTGAAAAAAATATCCATGCGCCACTTGCATGTATTGTTTAAGGGGCACGAAATTAAATGGGGCCGAGATTGCAAGTCCTACAGCATCCACACGATGTCAACAGTCTTGTCAATTGCCTTCTCGTTGTTTCTTGGTCAAACGAGTTAGAGAGACCACTTTCCATCCGGTCTCCGACAGGAAGTTTTGGAAGAGAGATTTTGGAACATGATTTGAAATCGTGGAGCTATTGAATACACATCGCCTCGTGATCAATTTGATAGATTATTAACGTTTACTAATACCTAAAGTTGGATTACAAAAGTATTTCGAAGTGTTTTGTGAAAGTTTATCGTCAACTTTTTTAATTTAAAAAAATGACGTAGCGTTTTGAAACAGTGTTTTTTTCTGAATCACACAGTTTCCATAGACGGATATTTTGGGTATATATGGACCGATTTAATAAAAAAAAAAGACCCAATAGTGATGTTTATGGGACATATAGGAGTGCCAACAAAGAAGCTCGTCCAAGGTAAAGAAAGTTTTATATTTTATTTCTGCTATTTGTGTAGCGCCGGCTACGCTAATTCTTTTGTTTACGTCGCCTTCAGGTATTTCGGGGTGTTGCATGCTATCAGATAACAGCTTCTCATGCTTTCGCCAAAAAGCATTTTAATAATCTGACTTGTTGGCTAGATTGACAACGAGTGTAGCTTTAATTCAGTACCCTGCATGTGTGTTTTAATGAACGTTTGAGTTTTAACGAGTGCTATTAGCATTTGGCGTAGCGCATTTGCATCTGCTGATGGCTAGATGGGACGATTGCGTCTCGGGTCGACGCAAGAGGTTTTTTAATGGTTGTGAGGTCTATGGTCCGCTCACCAACCAAGAATTCACAAAATGGGACAAACACCAAATTGAGACTGCATGCAGAATTCTGCAAAAACATTGTGTACAACGCAAAACACCAAATAATGCATGCAGAGCAGAATTAGGCCGATACCCGCTACTTATCCAAATCTAGAACAGAACTGTTAAATTCTACAACCACCTAAAAGGAAGCGATTCCCAAACCTTCCATAACAAAGCCATCACCTACAGAGAAATTAACCTGGAGAAGAGTCCCCTTAGCAAGCTGGTCCTGGGGCTCTGATCACAAACACAAACAGACCCCACAGGACAGCAACACAATTAGACCCAACCAAATCATGCGAAAACAAAAAAAGATAATTACTTGACACATTGAAAAGAATTGACCAAAAAACAGAGACAACTGGAATGCTATTTGGCCCTTAACAGAGAGTACACAGTGGCAGAATACCTGACCACCATGACTTACCCAAAATTAATGAAAGCTTTGACTATGTAAAGACTCAGTGAGCATAGCCTTGCTATCGAGAAAGGCCGCCGTATGCAGGACATGGCTCTCAAGAGAATGCAGTTTATGTGCACACTGCCCACAAAATGAGGTTGAAACTGAGTTGCACTTCCTAACCTCTTGCCAAATTTATGACCATATTAGAGACATATATTTCCCTCAGATTACACAGACCCCCAAAGAATTTGAAAACAAATCAAATTTTGATAAACTCCCATATCTGTTGGTTGAAATACCACAGTGTGACATCACAGCAGCAAGATTTATGACCTGTTGCCACAAGAAAAGGGCAACCAGTGAAGAACAAACACCATTGTAAATACCTATATTTATGTTTATTTATTTTCCCTTTTGTACTTTAACTATTTGCACATCGTTACAATACTGCATATAGACATATGACATTTGAAATGTCTCTAAACCTTTGAAACTTTTGTGAGTAACGTTTACTGTTCATTTTTTATTGTTTATTTCAGTTATGTTTATTATCTATTTCACTTGCTTTGGCAATGTAAACATACGGTCAAAAGTTTGGACAAACCTAATTTCTCTTTATTCTCATTTAAAAAATATATATTTTCTACAGTGTAGAATAATAGTGAAGACATCAAAACTATGCAATAACACATATGGAATCATGAAGGAGTTCCCATATATCTGCAGCTCAACTCATCCCAAACCATCTAAATTAGGTCGGGTGATTGTGGAGGGTCATCTGATGCAGCACCATCATTCTCCATCTTGGTCAAATAGCCCTTACAGAGCCTGGAGGTGTGTTGGGTCATTGTCCTGTGGAAAACTAATAATAGTCCCACTAAGCGCAAACCAGATGGGATGGCATATCGCTGCAGAATGCTGTGGTAGCCATGCTGGTTAAGTGTGCCTTAAATTCTAAACAAATCACTGACAGTGTCACCAGCAAAGCACCATCAAACCACCTCCTCCATGCTTCACCATGGGAACCACACACATCATCTGTTCACCTACTCTGCGTCTCACAAAGACATGGCGGCTGGAACCAAAAATCTCAAATTTGGACTCATCAGACCAAAGGACAGATTTCCACCAGTCTAATGTCCATTGCTTGTGTGTCTTGGCCCAAGCAAGTCTCTTCTTCTTATTGGTGTCCTTTAGTGGTGGCTTCTTTGCAGTAATTCAACCATGAAGGCCTGATTCACACAGTCTCCTCTGAACAGTTGATGTTGAGATGTGTCTGTTACTTGAACTCAGTGAAGCATTTATTTGGGCTGCAATCTAAGGTGCACTTAACTAATGCACCTATCCTCTGCAGCAGAGGTACCTCTGGGTCTTCCTTTCCTTGTGGCGGTCCTCATGAGAGCTAGTTTCATCATAGTGGTTTTTGCACCAGAAGAAACTTAACGTTTTTTTTTTATTTTCCGGATTGACTGACCCTCATGTCTTAAAGTAATGGACTGTCCTTTCTCTTTGCTTATTTGAGCTGTTCTTGTCATAATATGGACTTGGTCTTTTACCAAATAGGGTTATCTTCTGTATTCAACCCCTACCTTGTCACAACACAACTGATTGTCTCAAACGCATTAAGAAGTAAATAAATTCCATGAATTAACTTAAGCCTGTTAATTGAAATGTGCATTCCAGGTGACTACCGCATGAAGCTGGTTGAGAGAATGCCAAGCGTGTGCAAAGCTGTCATCAAGGCAAAAGGTGGCTACTTTGAAGAATCTAAAGTATATTTTGATTTATATTTTGAACACTTTTTTGGTTACTACATGATTCCATGTGTGTTATTTCATTGTGTTGATGGCTTCACTATTATTCTACAATGTAGAACATACTAAAAATAAAGAAAAACCCTAGAAGAGTAGGTGTGTCCAAACCTTTGACTGGTACTGTATGTTTCCCATGCGAATAAAGCCCTTTGAATTGAACTGAAAGCGAGATGGTGTGTGTGTGAGAAAGTGAAAATGTGCCATTGTGAGATGTTGACTGGTCATTACAAAGCTAGGTGATTTATATGGTAATGCATAGACAGGCTGTATGTATAGGCTCAGGTCCAGCTCTCACCAGTAGCTCATGTTGTTAAAGTGCTCTGTGAACTGAGTCAGATTTGGACTCTTCTCCTCATTCTGCTCCTTGGCCCAAAGCAACACCTCAGGAATCTATCAAAATAGAAAAAATAAGGAGAGAGGAGAGATTGAGTTAAATCAATTTCTCTGCAGCGAAGGTGAAGAAAAGCAGAGATAGTTAGGGGATCTCTGGTACCTCAATTTTGTAGAACAGTTCTGCATCCAGTAGTGTGAGCTGATCGGCAATCTCATGGCTGCGGAAGTCATGCAGCGTTCCGGGCCTGGAGTAACACACACAAGTTATGTCCTTCTATTCTCGTGGGGACCTAAAATCTATTTCCATTCAAAATCCTTTTTTCCCTAACCCCTTACCCTAATTCTAACCCTAAACACTAAGCTTAGAATAGACAATAAAATACAAAAAAACGTGGACAACCCTTCAAATTAGTGAATTCAGCTATTTCAGCCACACCCGTCGCTGACAGGTGTATAAAATCGAGCACACTGCCATGCAATCTCCATAGACAAACATTGGCAGCAGAATGGCCTTACTGAAGAGCTCAATGACTTTCAACGTGGCACCGTCAGAGGATGCCACCTTTCAAACAAGTCAGTTCGTCAAATTTCTGCCCTGCTCAACTGTAAATGCTGTTATTGAGAAGTGGAAACGTCTAGGAGCAATAACGGCTCAGCCGTCAAGTGGTAGGCCACACAAGCACACAGAACGGGACTGCCGGGTGCTGAAGCGGGTAAAAATGTTTTTTTCTCGGTTGCAACACTCACTACCGAGTTCCAAACTGCCTCTGGAAGCAATGTCAGCACAATAACTGTATGTAGGGAGCTTCACAAAATGGGTTTCCATGACTGGGTAGACGCACACAAGCCTAAGATCACAATGTGCAATGCCAAGTGTCGACTGGAGTGGTGCAAAGCTAAGGCTCCTTAGTTTCAGGGAAGGGAAATCTTAACAATACACCATACAATGACATTCTAGACAATTCTGTGCTTCCAATTTTGTGGCAAATAATTGGAAGCACAGAACATTCCGAACACTTTTGGGATAAATTAGAACCCCAGGCCTAATCGCCCAACATCAGGACACGACCTCACTAATGCTCTTGTGGCTGAATGGAAGCAAGTCCCTGCAGCAATGTTCCAACATCTAGTGGAAAGCCTTCCCAGAAGAGTAGAGGCTGTTATAGCAGCAAAGGGGGGACAAACTCCATATTAATGCCCATGATTTTGCAATGAGATGTTCGACAAGCAGGTGTCCACACATATTCTTAGTCATGTAGTATAGCTCTCGTCCTCCATGAGACGTGGGAAATGTCCCCCACGAGGGAGAATGTTCCTTGATTTCCTGTCCTTGTGGATAGCATAACCAACCCACCCACCCACACAAATACTTCATGACAGAGAAAGCAAACAAATCAATAGCACAAGCAAATGCAAGAAGAGGTTGCTCTAGCCGCCTCCCATACTCTCCTGACCCTTGACCCTGTGTTGAACCCTACCTGGCGGACACGCCCCGGGCGGCCAGCGGCTTGAGAGAGTTGGTGCAGCGTAGCAGCTTCTTCTGCTCCACCTGGACAACAATACGTTTAGAATGCCGTTGTATTTGACCTGCAGTAGATAGTACGGTGCCTTTCATGTCCAAAGTAATGTGAAACAGAAAACAGACCTTGTCCAGGATGTTCTTGCGGAGCACGCGGGCCAGGCTCAGCTCGCCGTTACACACCAGCCTGAACACCAGGTCCATCAGCTGCTTCAGGATGTCCTCCGTCAACTCCACCAGACTGGGAGGGAAGAACGAGAGGGAGGAAAAGAGCAGGGGACAAGTGAGGCAACGCCTCCACATCTGGCCATCACCATCTATCACTGTAATATATATGTGTTTAATAACGTGCCAACTAATCCTGTAAGACCAACTTGACAATAAATAAATCATTCCTTCAAAATGTCTTCAATCTGGCTACAGGCCAGAAAAACAGTTGGAGACCCTTGTTGGAGTAAAAAGCCATTTGTGTGGCTCTATGGAGAGAGTGGGTCATCCATACTCACCACAGCTCATCCACCACTCGAACCAGCACAAAGAACGTGTTCTTGCTGACCCGCTTCTTAAATGTGTCTGGACTGTGACAGAACCTGGTATATGTGCTTGGTGGTGAAGGAGAATACGTATTCTCAACTCTTTCTCCTCATAGTAAATGCACACATTTTCCACTGTCTTTCCAACACACACAGTATCTAGCCATCGAGACACTGGAGGCGACCAACACGTCCGGTGAGCTTCAAAAGGATATCTGTAGTGCAGCTTCTTAATGAGGTCCTCTGGGCTAATGAATGTCCTGTATGTGGTCAGGAAGGCTTCACAGTACAACACCAGATCTGTCGGAGAGCAGAGGAGAACACCACCCCTTTAAGTCTGAGGTCGAGAACTAATGATGGATCCTATGAACTTTAGAAAGCATGGAGAGGGGACATGAATAGATAGGTAATAGGTCATCTCCATTCTGACAGAACAATCTGGAAAACAGGAATGTTCCATCTATTGCGAGATATATCTATTCTATAACTGTTCACATGTCATAGTGAAAAGGGAGAATATACTGACATCACAATATACTGACATACAATTTAACAGACAGAAAGTGTAATCGGATCCCGTCCAGTATGAAAACATCCACACACATACACAGCCTGTGCCACTGACCCAGAGCCACACATTCTAATGGGAGCTGCTGTCAAACTGTGATAAACGCGACCTACCTTTGCGTTCCGTCTCTGTGGCGTGGACTAACAGAATATCCCCTGATCCAGCACGCACGTCAGGACCATCATCATTCTGAGAGAGAGAATGAGAAAGACAGATGGAGGGAGAGATGAATAGATGGAGAAAAAGAGCACGGGGGCATAGAGGGATAGAGAGAGGGGGGGTGGGGTAGAGAGAGAGAGAGGGTTAGGTAGAGAATTGATGAGGATTAGGGCAAAAATGCAGTCTAGCCCAAAATGCAGCTCTCTCCTCTCTGTCCATGCTCACCCTCCCTCCCTTCCAGCCCTGCACCAGCTCCACTGACGAGTGAGAGAGGGGGGGAGAGAGAGAGAGAGAGGGCTGGCTGGCATACGCAGGACACAGGCTGATCACACAAGCTGACAGATCCCCAACAAAAATACCCTTGTTTACCGCTACAGCTGTCCTTTGTTGTTTAATCAGACCTCCCTTCTCTTATCCCCTTTCCTCCCTCCCTCCCACCCTCCCACCCTTTCCTCCCACCTTTTCCTCCCTCCCTCCCCTCCTACCCTTTCCTTTCCTCCCACCTTTCCTCCCACCCTCCTCCCTCCCACCCTTTCCTCCCTCCCTCCCACCCTTTCCTCCCTCCCTCCCACCCACCCTTTCCTCCCTCCCACCCACCTTTTCCTCCCACCCTCCCCACCCACCCTTTCCTCCCACCCTCCCTCCCACCAAACTTTCCTCCCACCCTTTCCTCCCTCCCTCCCACCCACCCTCCTCCCTCCCTCCCTTTCCTCCCTCCCCCACCCTTTCCTTCCTCCCTCCCTCCCACCCTTTCCTCCAACCCTTTCCTTCCTCCCTCCCTCCCACCCTCCCAACCTTTCCTCCCCTCCCAACCTTTCCTCCCACCCCACCCTCCCAACCTTTCCTCCCTCCCTCCCACCCTTTCCTCCCTCCCTCCCACCCACCCTTTCCTCCCTCCCTTTCCTCCCCCTCCCTTTCCTCCCTCCCTCCTCCCACCCACCCTTTCCTCCCACCCTTTCCTCCCTCCCACCCTTTCCTCCCCACCATCCCCCAAACTTTCCTCCCACCCTTTCCTCCCTCCCTCCCACCCACCCTTTCCTCCCTCCCTCCCTTTCCTCCCTCCCTCCCACCCTTCCTCCCTCCCTCCCACCCACCCACTTTCCTCCCTCCCTCCCACCCTCCCACCCTTTCCTCCCTCCCCTCCCTCCCTCCCTCCCACCCTCCCACCCACCCTTTCCTCCCACCCTCCCTCCCACCTTTCCTCCCACCCTTTCCACCCTCCCTCCCACCCTCCCTCCCGCCCTCCACCCTCCCTCCCACCCTCCCTCCCCCTTTCATCCCTCCCACCCTTTCCTCCCCCTCCCTTTCCCCTCCCACCCTTTCCTCCCTCCCTCCCCTCCCACCCTTTCCTCCCTCCCTCCCACCCACCCTTTCCTCCCTCCCTCCCACCCTCCCTCCCTCCCAACCCACCCACTCTTTCCTCCCACCCCACCCTTTCCTCCCTCCCTCCCTCCCTCCCTCCCACCCACCCACCCACCCCCTTTCCTCCCTCCCACCCTCCCTCCCACCCTTTCCTCCCTCCCTCCCACCCTTTCCACCCTCCCTCCCACCCTTTCCTCCCGCCCTCCCTTTCCTCCCTCCCACCCTCCCTCCCACCCTTTCATCCCTCCCACCCTTTCCTCCCTCCCTCCCACCCTTTCATCCCTCCCACCCTTTCCTCCCTCCCTCCCACCTTTCCACCCTCCCTCCCACCCTTTCCTCCCCCTCCCACCCTTTCCACCCTCCCCTCCCCCACCCTCCCTTTCCTCCCTCCCCCTCCCACCCTTTCCCACCCTTTCATCCCTCCCACCCTCCCTTTCCTCCCTCCCTCCCACCCTTTCCTCCCTCCCTTTTCCTCCCTTTTCTCCTTTCCCTCTTGCTACATCTGACCTTGCAGAGTGGGGACCACCATTTCACACAAATCACACAGACTCTCCTGCCTGTCAGACTGCACCAAACAGAAAAAAGGAAAAGACATTTTAATGGAGAAACGTTCCCTGCAGTTCCTGAGAATTTCTTCTAGAGGTCAGTAGTGGACTGAGAGTTTTCTTATTTGTAGTCTTTTGTTTCAGCGTCTCACTAACATTATGTATCATGAATACCTGGGACCACGCATTCTTAAAAGGCTTAAAACGGATGACGAACTAGTTTTGAATAAAAATGTCCGCTAAATGGACTATATTATATTGTTATTATGAATAGAATCCCATTGAAAGAAAGCGCAGTAGCCAAAGACTACCACATACTTTTCTCTATACAATGCTTAGCCAATAGACATTGGTGGTAATACTGTTAGTGCCGTAGTGAATGAGGGATACGTTACCTCTTGTTTTAGTGTAATCCTGGACATGATCTCTTTGTGGTCAATGAGAGAGAGCTCATCCACTTCCTCGTCGCAAGGCGCAGAGTCTGTTGACTTCTGCCTCCTAGACCGATAGACAGAGACAGACAGACGCACCATTAGATCAGTGTACCTGGATTTATATACATAGAAATAGAATGATTACCTATAATAGAATAGTCACCCATGGAAAATGTTCCATTCAAATTGATGAATGGACTTTGTCTCTTCTAATAATTCTCTCTATGCTTACATATAGAATTGGTCATTAATCAGTATCCATTTAATTCAATTGGCGTTTAATCTTCTAGGATTACCGGATCAAGTGATGACGTAACGGCTGAACGGGGAGAGTGTTTATGTAACCCTAGTGGCCACTCAATCCCTTACCTGTCCTTGTCCAGAGCCTCCTTGCTATTGGAAGAGGGCATCTGTGGAGAGGGGTCTTCAAGGACGTCGTCAGCAGAGTTGGGCTCCTGTTGGGGAAGAGTAAGCTCTGTCAAGGTAGGATGAGGAGCAGGACACATGGAACACCAACACATCATGTACACAAATGCAGTCTTCATAAAGTAACTGTTGGCACAGCTAGAATGGAACAGGTAGAAGATATTAACCACTGATACAGGATCAGATTTTGATCATCCCCCTAATGGTTACTGTTAGGATTGTGGATTGAATGATTTGATCCTAGATCTGTGGTGAGGACAAACTCAGCAAAAAAGGAAACATCCTCTCGCTGTCAACTGCATTTATTTTCAGCAAACTCAACAAGTGTAAATATTTGTATAAACATAACAAGATTCAACAACTGAGACATAAACTGAACAAGTTCCACAGACATGTGACTAACAGAAATGCAATAATGTGTCCCTGAACAAAGGGGGGCAAAATCAAAAGTAACAGTCAGTATCTGGTGTGGCCACCAACTGCATTAAGTACTGCAGTGAATCTTTTCCTCATGGACTGTACCAGATTTGCCAGTTCTTGCTGTGAGATGTTACCCCACTCTTCCACCAAGGCACCGGCAAGTTCCCGGACATATGGCCCTAGTCCTCACCCTCTTATCCAACAGGTCCCGGATGTGCTCAATGGGATTGAGATCCGGGCTCTTCGCTGGCCATGGCAGAACACTGACATTCCTGTCCTGCAGGAAATCACGTACAGAACGAGCAGCATGGCTGTTGGCATTGTCATGCTAGAGGGTCATGTCAGGATGAGCCTGCAGGAAGGGTACCACATGAGGGAGGAGGATGTCTTCCCTGTAATGCACAGCGTTGAGATTGCCTGCAATGACAACAAGCTCAGTCCGATGATACTGTGACACACCGCCCCAGACCATGACGGACCCCCCTCCTCCAAATCAATCCCACTCCAGAGTACAGGCCTCTGTGTAATGCTCATTCCTTCGACGATAAATGTGAATCTGACCATCACCCCTGGTGAGACAAAACCGCGACTCGTCAGTGAAGAGCACTTTTTGGCAGTCGTGTCTGGTCCAGCAACGGTGGGTTTGTACACATAGGCGACATTGTTGCCGGTGATGTCTGGTGAGGACCTGCCTTACAACCGGCCTACAAGCCCTCAGACCAGCCTCTCTCAGCCTATTGCGGACAGTCTGAGCAGTGATGGAGGGATTGTGTGTTTCTGGTGTAACTCGGGCAGTTGTTGTTGCCATCCTGTACCTGTCCCGCAGGTGTGATGTTTGGATGTACCGATCCTGTGCAGGTGTTTTTACACGAGGTCTGCCACTGCAAGGACGATCTGCTGTCCGACCTGTCTCCCTGTAGCGCTATCTTAGCCATCTCACAGTACGGACATTGCAATTTATTGCCCTGGCCACATCTGCAGACCTCATGCCTCCTTGCAGCATGCCTAAGGCACGTTCACGCAGATGAGCAGGGACCCTGGGCACATTTCTTTTGCCGTTTTTCAGAGTCAGTAGAAAGGCCTCTTTAGTGTCCTAAGTTGTCATAACTGTGACCTTAATTGCCTACCGTCTGTAAGCAGTTAGTGTCTTAACGACTGTTCCACAGGTGCATGTTCATTAATTGTTAATGGTTCATTGAACAAGCAGTGTTTAAACCCTTTACAATGAAGATCTGTGAAGGTATTTGGATTTTACGAATTATCTTTGAAAGACAGGATCCTGAAAAAGGGCCGTTTCTTTTACTGCTGAGTTTATGATCTAGGTTGAGTGTTACTTACTCTGAGGCAGAGTGGCAGCTCCCCGTTGGCCTGGCTGGATGCGTACAGGTTGACATACTCACCCTCGCCACCCTCGTCCACACTCTATGTGAAGAGAAGAGGGACGACCATGGAATTAAACAGAACACATTTTTATCTCTATGGGGACAGCAAGCTCAGAGGTAAGATGAGGCATGGAGAAGCACTTCCACTCAACTACATTGTGTTGTATGGTTTCTACTGGATGTAACTGTCAATAATTGGCCACCAGGTGGCACTGGTGATTAGTGTTTAGTCTGTACAGTATTTCAGTAAAATTTGTGTCTGTTACACATGATAGTGAATAGGAGAATAGAGTCACAAGGTAGGGTAATAAAATAGCCAAAATAAAAGGTCTGGAGTTAGATTTGTCTGTCTGTCTGCCTGCCTGCAAGCTCACCACTGCCGAGGTGTGGAGGAGAGAGTCAGTGAGAAGAGAAGTGGTCTCAGAGGAAGGAAGACAGACGGCCACAGAGCCCAATAGGTTGGCCAGGGAACAGTCGGGCCCATCCCCGCTGCCAGCCAATAGGGTGGCATTGACCAAGGCGACCTGGTCCGAGCTCTGCGATTGGTGGAGAGTAGGAAGGGAAACCAGGAAGAAGGAGAAAAGAACAAGGTAAAGACAGCAGATAGGATCAGGTCAAAGCTGAAAAGGAAGTGAAGTTGAAAGTCTCCAGCACCTCCTAAGCTCCTACTAACTTGGACTAATGTAATTCAACATACTATAACAATAAATTGAATGATATCAACCTTTCTATGATAGAACACACAACACACCTGTGTTCGTGTTTGTCTGAGAATGTGTGTGTAAAACGTTGGGCATATCAACCCCGTCATGTTCCTGCATACATACCAGCACACACAGAGCAGCCAGCACATAGATCACTGATAAACACACACACACTGGCATGCATGCTCCCCCCACACACACACCTACAGCACCTAGGGTATGCAAAAGAGGAGGGAGAACGAACTATGATGTTTCCACTGAAAACTTAAGGACAGCTTATTTTCTTTCCATCCAACAAATGTTCTCCATACTATTCTCCACAAACATACAACCATAAAATATACTTGACAACACAGGTCTGCGCACACACACACAGACAGAGACAGACAGACAGACACAGAGACAGACACACAGAGACAGACAAAACAGAGACACAGAGACAGAGACACAGAGACAGAGAGACAGACAGAGAGACAGACAGAGAGACAGACAGAGAGACAGACAGAGAGACAGACAGAGAGACAGACAGAGACACAGACAGAGAGACAGACAGAGAGACAGACAGAGACACAGACAGAGACACAGACAGAGACACAGACAGACAGAGACACAGACAGAGACACAGACAGAGACACAGACAGAGACACAGACAGACCGACCGACCGAGACACAGACAGACCGACCGACCGAGACACAGACAGACCGACCGACCGAGACACAGACAGACCGAGACACAGACAAAGACAGACAGACAGAGATAGACAGACAGACAGAGACACAGACAGACAGACACAGAAAGAGAGACAGAGAGAGAGACACAGACAGACAGGCAGAGACAAACAGAGAGAGACAGGCAGAGACGGACAGAGACAGAAAGAGACAGAGAGAAAAAGAGACAGAGACAGAGAGAAAGAGACAGACAGAGAGAGAAAGAAACAGAGAGACAGACAAAGAGACAAAAAGAAACAGAAAGAGACAGATGGACAGAGACAGACAGTGACAGACAGGCAGAGACCGACAGAGACAGTGATCGACAGAGACAGACAGTGGCAGAGACAGACAGTGGCAGAGACAGACAGTGGCAGACAGACACAGAGACAGACAGACAGACAGACACAGAGACAGACAGACACAGAGACAGACAGACACAGAGACAGACAGACACAGAGACAGACAGACACAGAGACAGACAGACACAGAGACAGACAGACACAGAGACAGACAGACACAGAGACAGACAGACAGAGCGTAGAATAACAATTTTCCACTGAAATTACATTGTTGGCAATAAATCAATTCCTTTAAATGACTCCCATCTCCATGACATCGCCTCAAAACATCATGCCCCGAGGACTTGAGGAATGTGAACATTCCACTGGCAAACACACAGGGTGGGGGGGGAGGCAAGATATGTGTATCAGAGAGAGGAGGGGGGAGATGCTGTGATGTTGAAATTAAACTAGAAATAATGTTGGATTTGATTTAAGGGGCAGAGGCCAGCAGGAAGGAGAAAGGGGTAGAGTAGGAGGTGGTAGAAAAACGAGAGAGGACGAAGAGGAGAAAGACGAGTAGGACAGGAGGAGGAATCTGTTTTACATCAGACCAGGTCCAAATGGCATGCATTCCTCTAGATTCCACAGGAAGATACACACCATTTCTCTCCCCCCCCGACCTCCTCAATGTGCCCCTCACACCCAGGGGTCACACGGGGTCAGGCCACACCCTAAGACCAACATCATCCGCCTCCTATCGAATAGAGGTTTGAGGTTATGAGATGGAAAACCGTGTCAAGTGTTAACTCGGTCATGTGCTCAGCTACCCACCACAACCTCATTTATCACCAGGTTTCTATCTGCTATAGAGGTCCCTGCTTTTGTAAGATTGTCATTTGGGACTCCTCTGACTCCACTTGTTCCACATAACCACTTCTGTGCCGGTTGTTTTCAGGGAAAAATTTAAAAAAACATCAGAAATGCATTACTTTGCATCTTATGATAAACCGAAGTATTAAATGCACACGTCAGCACACACACACCATGTGTGTGACGATAGCACACCGCTATCGTCATCAATGTCGGAACCATGCCAGAGACCAACAACAAAACACAGGGACCATGTGCCATTCAGGACAATCAGAACCACACCTCCTGGATCCAGGGAAATCATACAGGCAGTTCCACACAACACACAAGATCACAGCACCAAACGGAACCAGAACACACAGCACACGGGAGGACCAGCCTTTGGGCCACCGGGGGCCAATCAGGTAGACTCACCATGGGCATGGTCAGCGAGGAGTGTCCACTAAGGCAGGAGGAGCTAGAGACCGATAGGCTGAGCCCCAGGCCAGAGCCCACCTCCTCTGCTGCCGCCACCAATGAAGGGTGGAGGTGGCACGGCAGAGAGGAGGATGAGGAAGAACAGGGGGCGGAAGAGTGGGAGGCCTGAGGAAGAGAGAACGAATGAAAAAAAGGAGAGGGGCAGTGAGAATAGAGGGAGAAAAATAAGAATTAAAGAGAAGATGAGAGAAAGGTAGAAGACACAGAAAAAATAAAGACAGAACTTTATCACACTAAGAAGAGAACGCAGTGTGAAATCAAATCCCGTTTCAGAATCAGAGCGATGAGAAAGAAGAAGGAACCCCCACACTACCCTTGACCGTATCACTGCTCTTTAATAAGCTTTACGTATCGGCCTCACAGCCTTCGTCAGAGCTATAAAAGACAGAGTTAAAGAGAGTTAAGTTGATAGCATTAGTACAAAATGAAGTCTTGCAGAAACGTCTACCACAGAAGAAGAAACACACAGAAGACTCCTTGTTGCGGACACTGAACATGAAGCCAGCCACAGGGTCATAAAAGGTCATTGCTAAGCGTCATCTCTAGGGGTTGGAACAACACAAAAGAGTCGAGACCTGTTTAGCCCATCGCTCAAACAGTGTTTGGATCTGACCATCGTCTTGCTCTCTGAACTGTGTTGCTTCAAAGAAACCAGGTCAAACTACACACCTCGAAACAGGAGAAATGGGATTTTCGCTTCCTCTCCCTTTCTCTTGCCATCTTATTATCCGACTGGCAGACCTTCTAAATTGCTTTTAATTTTCCCAAAGCCGTGTAAAGTCAGAGTTTTTTTTAAAGCCTGTAACATGTTGGCTTATTGGAAGGCAGGAGGAGGACTAGGAGATACAAACAGGCTACACCCTCTTCAAGCCCCCTACACCACCAGCCAGGAGAGACAGAGGAGACAGAGGAGGAGGAACAAGGAGAGAAATACAGTTGAACAGTACAGTACAGTAAAGTGTACAACAGAAATCCTCAAACTAAAAGGCTGCGGTTGGTGGTTTGCAGAAGGAGAACAGCGGACCAGAGCATTACTCTGTCGCTCAGTGGTAGGTTATGTATAGTATTGTACTGTAGTGAGGTCTGCAGGAGTCTCAACGTGAAATCCAGGCATGGAATTGGAATACAAATCTCCCACAGACATCCATGCATGATTTACATAAATATACTCCAGCAAACTATTTTCATTTTCTGGGTTTCTAGTTGTGGATAAATCCGGCACTAAGCTCAATATCCACTCAAGGGTGCAGAATCCATTGCACCCTTACTGGCTCGCAGTCAATAGCCCTGGAGTCCATTGGGCAGTCCAGTAGCCATCTAGTTTCTACCCATGTGTAGTCTTTAGTAAAATGGCTGACAAACCACATGACACCAGTGTGTAAAATCTAACCTCTTTTATACCTCAACCCACAGCCAAGTTGAACCAATCTCCATTAACCTGAAGAAGGTTGGGCCAATCAAATCTATCTGACCACCCCCTGACCTCCTTAGCCCCTCTCCCTGGGTTCCCACCTCCATTGACTGATTGACCGACCGGACTGTCAATCAGACAGACGTCTCAACTAACCTAGGGCAACCAGGACTAAGATAAAATGACTGGATTTGATAGAGAGAATGATATTGAGAAAGGCAAGTCTCAACTTGTCTGGTAGGGGTTACCAGCGACATACACCACGTAGAGCGAGAAAGCGAGAGACAAACTGAAGTGGACTGGGGGTAGATGGAGAGATAGAAAGAGAGACGGATCTGAACAGAGGAGGGGAGAGATGAAGAGAACACTGATGAGGAATGGATTCCTGGAGGAAGGGAGCTCTGGAATACTGTCCTTCCCAGCCAACCAGCCAACAACCACTACACTAGCACAAGTTACCTCAGAGTTCTTCTTCTGGGTCGTGTTCATCAGGCCTCAAACTGATGAACAAGGACTGAAACAGGAGAGGGACTACCTAGAATTGTCCAATAAGAAATGCTCTATTTAATTTAACTGTTATATGTTGCGTGCCCTCATGAACACGACCCTGCTTCACATTCACCTCCATAGGGGGTAGTTTTGTTTTATTAGTTGTACGGGATACACATGGTATACACTGTACAACTAGAGGCTTACTTGCAGGTTCCTTCTTAGTGATGCAACAACAATAAGAAATAAAACAGAAGAATATGAACATAAAAGTAAATGGCTCAGTAGAATAGAAAACATTTTGGCTTAACTATAACACAGGAAGGCACAATTTGTAGTCCAACATTTACATGTTTTGGGGTAGGGGGATTTGGGGGCAAGTGTTAAAATAGTTTATAGTTGACACATGTTCCACACCACTGGTTGCCAATGACATATAGACAGGGGTCAACTGTCCTCTGGGGTGTTATACAGCATATGACCACCGTGGGAATCGGACCTCTCACCTTTGACCTCCAGGCAATAACTACTGTTGTGATCTCTACAGCATGCAGCACCATGACCTCACTGTTTCACCACAGGGGGCTTAAACTGTCACCTTTTACATTTCCTCATTTAATTGTTGATTTAAAACTAAGTTAAAAGTGTTAAATCACCAACCTTAATAAACTCCTACAAGTAAAATATGTCATCATTCAGCACTCAACCATGACTGGATGTCGACCTGGAAAGGAGACCTTACACAAGAAACCTTTGGATCCAAATTCTCCACGCTTTCCCAGTGTGCACTTGCTCGCTCCACCATCATAACCAGTGCATCAATCTCTACGGAGGATTGCGAAATTCCACTGGTGAGGTCTGAGGCGGTCAGTAAGGGTGAAATAATGTGTGATTGGGTGGTGAGGACTTGAGGAGGAACACACACACAGACACTCACCAGCTGCCTCTGCTTGGGGGGCAAGGCGGGAGGCGGGAAGAGGGGTACGGGCAGGGGCTCGTGGACCGAGTCGGTGCTGCTGAAGGAGTCATTGAGGCCGTAGACGTCCTGGAAGCGCTTGTTCCTCTGCTCGTAGATGCTCTCGCTCTGCGGCGTCTGGTAGAACACGGAGGGCTGGGGCTCCGAGTAGTCCTCCACAAACTGCATGTACGCCAGGACTGAGGGGGGGGGGGCATGGCGAGACATTAAAAGTTATTTCAAGTGAATGGTTAATATGCACACTACCATGCATCAATCTTATGTGATGCAGGGAATTGTAACTGCAAGAATTAGCGTAATCATAGACACGATAACTGCCTTAAACACAATATTAGCTCTGCATGTTCCTAAGATAGGAGTGAGGTCATGTAATGTTAAAAGGGGTCAGTTTGACAAGAAATGGCATAGCTTGACAGGAAGTGGCATCATAGTTCAACAGTCCCGAGTGGATCAGTTGGTAGAGCAGGTAGCTTGCAACGCCAGGCTTGTGGGCAATGTTCCCTCAAACATTTTTTGGCACTGAGCAAATTTCAGGTTTGCTGAGTGCAAAAACCATCAAAAACTATGGAGAAAATGCCTCCCATTACATTTTAACATGGACATAGCTGTTCTATCATTCAGCCTACAGTAGCAGCCAATGTGTGGTGTTCAATGTAGGCCTACATTCCATGAGACCTTTGGGCTTGACATTAACCCGTTTATCCACTTCACCTTCAGACAATGAGGTGACTGAACATGTTATTGTGTTGTTTGATGCAAGAAACCATTTTGCAAAATAAAATGCATTATTATTCCCATACCATTATTACAGAGAATCAGACACATTATGCTACCCTCTGCCTATTGGCCACTTAGCTTATTCAAGCCCGTCTCAAAATGCAACACTGTCCCTTTAAGGCAAAAAATAAGCTCTTCAAATATGTCTAGAAATGTACACATTTTGCGCTTTTGTAAAAGCAATCACTCCTCTATTGCTGACTACAAATGATCTATAACGACTAATAACTCACTAACTAGCAAAGGATATGAACAAAATGCACACTTGGCTGCAAGCAGCTTTCGCTTTGACCTCAAAACAAGCTAATCTACTCACGACCGCTCATGCTGTTAACACAGTCCAGTTCAAAGTAAACGGCAGAGATCCATAATTGGCAATGGTCTATTTGCATATAGGTTTACTGCAGCTCTGATTTTTTATACCACACCGGGCTGAGTAGAGCATGTCAATGCAATAGAAATCCTACCCCGATGCATTTTGCCTGCAACAAAATCTTTTGCATAGTTAGTTCTGTTTCGGTATGTTGCATTGAAAGTGACTAATATTGCGTTGATTTGATCACAATACCCACAGTAAAGGCAAACATTGATAGTCTTAACAGGGAGAACTCTAGAACAGTGGTCACCAACCTTTTCTGGGTCAAGATCACTTGGGATTCAAAATGCAAACAGAGATCTACCGCTCAGATTTCTTTTGTTACACGACTTAAAAATGTAAACCTATGCAACATTAACCAACTAAAAACAGCAATGAGGTTTGTGCAGTGAGCTATAGGCCCACCGCACATTGGCTTTGCTTGAATTCCCCTGCCGATGCATTCTTGTTCGGGGACATAAAAAAAAAAAAAAATGATTTCAAAATTTGACGTAGGCTATATGATCGCACTGGTAATTGATCTGTTGTGAATTGATCTACTTGTGAAGCACAGCTGAGTGAGCATACATTTAAAGAATTTGCTTTTTATTTTATTGGGCTGATGCATTGAAATGGTCCGTTTCAGAGGAGGGAGAGAGCAGCAGACTGAGGGTCCACCTCTCAACATCCCTCCGCTATACCTTACCAATAAGGGACAGAGTCTTCCAGATGATGGCAAAACTAGAGTCGCACCGCATTATTTCTGCCTCAATATTAAAAAAGACCCCGGCCGCTAATCAAATCAAATGTTTTTATAAAGCCCTTCTTACATCAGCTGATATCTCAAAGTGCTGTACAGAAACCCAGCCTAAAACCCCAAACAGCAAGCAATGCAGGTGTAGAATAATAATAACACCACAAGCCTATAGATACACTTTCCTACTCTTTCATCACTGCTGCAGTGCTTGTTGTAGCGCTGAGTGGAAATAGGAAGAATACACATTTTATGGCTTAGAACTGTCAACACTTTTCTGAGTAACAACTTAAACATGAACTCACTCATAAAAACAGTATCTCTTTGCTGTATTCGTTGACAGTCTCTCTCCAGCCATGGTTTTAAACGTTTTGAAATCTCAGAGTATCAACTTTGCTGTAGCTTTCTTTGATGCCTGCTACATTACTGCAGACATGGTCATCTAAGCCATCTGATTGGCCAGCGGTAGGCCTATAGCGCAGTTGATTTGTACTCTGGGCACGCTAGGAAGGCGGGCCGTTCGCCTACCTGGAGTGCAGGGCAGCTGAATCGGGTGCATCTACAGCCAACAGAAATCGGATGCATCTACCGTTGTTTACAGAAATGTTTTGCGATCGACTAGGAATGCCTTGGAGATCGACCAGTCGACCCGTTGGTGACCACTGCTCCAGAAAGTTGAGTGAAGTTCAATCTCGTGCTTCTCTCTGTGGGATAATATTTATGAAGGGCTACTGCGCCCACGCAGCTTAGAGGGAACATTGGTTGTGGGTTCGATTTCCGCTCTGGAGCGTCCACTAAATGACAAAAATGTAAATATAAAAAATGTCAACAGGAAATGACATCATAGCTTGGCAGGAAGTTACATATTTGCGACCTCTGTACCCAACTGCCAGTGGATCAGGAGTCCATTGTGCTTGTCCTGGAGTTACACTTCCTCTCTCTATTCTCTGTGGCAGATTTCTTAAACATGAGTCATGCATGAATGACACTGCAGCTAAGTTAGCACTCTAACCACCTCTCTCCCTCAGTCTCTATCCTTTCCTCCTTCAATCTTCGTCTTGTTTCGTTTCTCTCTCTCTGTGTTTTGCTCAATTATCTCCCTAAACCATCTCCTTCCCTTCCTCAATCATCCTCCTGCTCTTTTTCTTTCCTTCTCTCTCAATTTTCCTGTAATTCTCTCTCTTCCACTCCTATTCTTTTCTCCCCCACACCCCATCTCTCCATCACTCACCGTGCTTGTTCCTCTTCTCGGGCAGCGGCGGTGGACTAGAGGGAACGTCTGCATTCTCGCTGGCCAGGTACTGAGCCACAAACACGCCCCCGTTGCTCTGGGGCATGGGTGAGATGGGCGTGAAGAGGGGGAAGGGGGGTGTGGGGTGCAGCAGCTCCTCTTCCGACAGGTTATCGTACTGCGAGGGGAACCTCTCGTAGAGGGGCCCCCGCGAGGAACCACCCCAGCACCCGTCCGGATAGGGCGACACCTGGGCGCTGCGCCGCTTCTTCTGGGGTAACGCTGGAGGCGCGCTGAGGCGGCAAGGGTGCAAGGGGCTGATGTGAGAACCGGGCTGGGGGGTCCAGTATTCGGAGTGGTGAGGGTGGGGGGCGGGTGGGGAGCTAAAGCGGGTGGGAGGAGGGACGGGGGAGGATGACTCGCTGTGGGACTCAGGGAGGGGCGACAGAGAGGTGACCCCTGAGGGGGCGAGGGGGTCCCCAGTGAAGACTGAGAGGTCCTGGTGGAGGAAGTCATAGTCCGGGTCATAACTCTCCGTGTTGTCTGAAGAGAAACAGAGGAGAGATCGAGAGAAAGAGGGAAACAGTCTTTGAAATGCAGTATTGGTGGTTACGGTTAAGCTGTTGACATTTGAAGTGAGTATTTTAAAAATAGAGTGCTCTCATGTGTGAGAGAATATGCCTCTGGGTAAGATAAGTGCACACGTAAAAAATGCCCCGCCCCCAGAATTTGGGGCAACCAATCGCAGCACTCCGTTGGATAGTAACCGTCTCTAACCAAGCTCGTGTCCGTCATCCTCACACAAGCTCTCGTTTCAAATGCATGGAAGCCAATGAGGGCAAAATTCCGACATATATATATGTCGGAAGTTTACATACACCTTAGACAAATACATTTAAACTCAGTTTTTCACAAATACTGACATTTAATCCTAGTAAAAATTCCCTCTCTTTGGTCAGTTAGGATCACCTCTTTATTTTAAGAATGTAAAATGTCAGAATAATAGTAGAGAGAGTGATTTATTTCAGCTTTTCTTTCATCACATTCCCAGTGGGTCAGAAGTTTACATACACTCAATTAGGATTTGGTAGCATTGCCTTTAACTTGGATCAAATGTTTTGAGTAGCCTTCCACAAGCTTCCCACAATAAGTTGGTGAATTTTGGCCCATTCCTCCTGATAGAGCTGGTGTAACTGAGTCAGGTTTGTAGGCCTCCTTGCTCGCACACACGTTTTCACTTCTGTCCACACATTTTCTATAGGATTGAGGTCAGGGCTTTGTGATGGCCACTCCAATACCTTGACTTGGTTGTCCTTAAGCCATTTTCCCACAACTTTGGAAGTATGCTTGGGGTCATTGTCCAGTTGGAAGACCCATTTGTGATCAAGCTTTAACTTCCTGACTGATGTCTTGAGATGTTGCTTCAATATATCCACATAATTGTCCTCCCTCATGATGCCATCTATTTTGTGAAGTGCACCAGGCCCTCCTGCAGTTCTATTTCTATTTCATCAGACCAGAGGACATTTCTCCAAAAAGTACGATCTTTGTCCCCATGTGCAATTGCAAACCGTAGTCTGGCTTTTTTATGGCGGTTTTGGAGCAGTGGCTTCTTCCTTGCATATCGGCCTTTCAGGTTACGTCGATATAGGACTCGTTTTACTGTGACTATAGATACTTTTGTACCGGTTTCCTCCAGCATCTTCACAATGTCCTTCGCTGTTGTTCTGGGATTGATTTGCACTTTTCACACCAAAGTACGTTCATCTCTAGGAGACAGAACGCGTCTCCTTCCTGAGCGGTATGACGGCTGTGTGGTCCCATGGTGTTTAAACTTGCGGACTATTGTTTGTACAGATGAACGTGGTACCTTTAGGTGTCTAGAAATTGATCCCAAGGAAGAACCAGACTTGTGGAGGTCTACAATTTTTTTTCTGAGGTCTTGGCTGATTTCTTTTGATTTTCCCATGATGTCAAGCAAAGAGGCACTGAGATTGACAGTAGGCCTTGAAATAATCTGAATAATAAATGAAATAATCTGTCTGTAAACAATTGTTGGAAACATTAATTGTGTCCTGCACAAAGTAGATGTCCTAACCGACTTGCCAAAACTATAGTTTGCTTAACAAGAAATTTGTGGGGTGGTTGAAAAATGAGTTTTAATGACTCCAACCTAAGTGTATGTAAACTTCCAACTTCAACTGCATGCGTGTGTGTATATATACAGTGCCTTGCGAAAGTATTCGGCCCCCTTGAACTTTGCGGCCTTTTGCCACATTTCAGGCTTCAAACATAAAGATATAAAACTGTATTTTTTTGTGAAGAATCAACAACAAGTGGGACACAATCATGAAGTGGAACGACATTTATTGGATATTTCAAACTTTTTTAACAAATCAAAAATTGAAAAATTGGGCGTGCAAAATTATTCAGCCCCTTTACTTTCAGTGCAGCAAACTCTCTCCAGAAGTTCAGTGAGGATCTCTGAATGATCCAATGTTGACCTAAATGACTAATGATGATAAATACAATCCACCTGTGTGTAATCAAGTCTCCGTATAAATGCACCTGCACTGTGATAGTCTCAGAGGTCCGTTAAAAGCGCAGAGAGCATCATGAAGAACAAGAAACACACCAGGCAGGTCCGAGATACTGTTGTGAAGAAGTTTAAAGCCGGATTTGGATACAAAAAGATTTCCCAAGCTTTAAACATCCCAAGGAGCACTGTGCAAGCGATAATATTGAAATGGAAGGAGTATCAGACCACTGTAAATCTACCAAGACCTGGCCGTCCCTCAAAACTTTCAGCTCATACAAGGAGAAGACTGATCAGAGATGCAGCCAAGAGGCCCATGATCACTCTGGATGAACTGCAGAGATCTACAGCTGAGGTGGGAGACTCTGTCCATAGGACAACAATCAGTCGTATATTGCACAAATCTGGCCTTTATGGAAGAGTGGCAAGAAGAAAGCCATTTCTTAAAGATATCCATAAAAAGTGTCGTTTAAAGTTTGCCACAAGCCACCTGGGAGACACACCAAACATGTGGAAGAAGGTGCTCTGGTCAGATGAAACTGAACTTTTTGGAACTCTTTTCAAAATTGAACTTTTTGGCAACAATGCAAAACGTTATGTTTGGCGTAAAAGCAACACAGCTCATCACCCTGAACACACCATCCCCACTGTCAAACATGGTGGTGGCAGCAACATGGTTTGGGCCTGCTTTTCTTCAGCAGGGACAGGGAAGATGGTTAAAATTGATGGGAAGATGGATGGAGCCAAATACAGGACCATTCTGGAAGAAAACCTGATGGAGTCTGCAAAAGACCTGAGACTGGGACGGAGATTTGTCTTCCAACAAGACAATGATCCAAAACAAAAAGCAAAATCTACAATGGAATGGTTCAAAAATAAACATATCCAGGTGTTAGAATGGCCAAGTCAAAGTCCAGACCTGAATCCAATCGAGAATCTGTGGAAAGAACTGAAAACTGCTGTTCACAAATGCTCTCCATCCAACCTCACTGAGCTCGAGCTGTTTTGCAAGGAGGAATGGGAAAAAATTTCAGTCTCTCGATGTGCAAAACTGATAGAGACATAACCCAAGCGACTTACAGCTGTAATCGCAGCAAAAGGTGGCGCTACAAAGTATTAACTTAAGGGGGCTGAATAATTTTGCACGCCCAAATTTTCAGTTTTTGATTTGTTAAAAAAGTTTGAAATATCCAATAAATGTTGTTCCACTTCATGATTGTGTCCCACTTGTTGTTGATTCTTCACAAAAAAATACAGTTTTATATCTTTATGTTTGAAGCCTGAAATGTGGCAAAAGGTCGCAAAGTTCAAGGGGGCCGAATACTTTCGCAAGGCACTGTATCTCTCGATCTATATATGCCTGTGTGTGCATCCCTACCCAGCGTCTCACAACTAGTATTTTGGGAGCACCGTCCGCTGTCCTGTTCCATGGAGCAGAGATGCTCGTCAGACTTGCTGAGCTTTCCTATGCTGCTGCAGGGCGAGAGGCGCGGGGAGTTGCCCCTGTACGACTGGCTACCGCCTGAGAAACGCCTCTGGAGGAACTCCTGCTCATAGTCCTGCTGCTGCAAAGACACAGAGACAGACAGGCAGGTGGACAGACAAACACAATGAAAAACAGACACAGATGTCAGCAACACAGTTTCAGGAAATAAGAGAGACCTTTGTGGAGCTAGGATCTGTTAATGGCTGGCCTAATCAAGTCTGATCACTAGTCTGTATCGGCCCATTATAAACGCCTGGTAATCCACCCTATTCAACACCATAAGTTTCTCTAGACCACTGTACTACCATTACCATTGGACAAGTGGAATATGTGGGTGTTACTCAACAATAACCTTACAAAGTACTGGTATGTGTCTCTGGTGAGGTGTGTGTGTTGGTACCCGTCTATGGACGCTGCAGGGCAGGCTGGAGCCACGGCTCATGGGGCTCACCACTGCCACCCGGGTGGGCGACGGGGCCGACTGGCGCTTCTTTGGGGGCAGGGCTGGAGGAGGACTGGAGAGAGCGAAGTAGGATGTATGACCATCAGTGAGAATAGACATTTTTCGGCAGTGTATGGGGTCAATTTGAATTTCAGTTTACTTTATGAATTGACTGACTTCAATTCAAATTGACCCCAACCCTGTTTTTCGGGCTTCTGATGCACAACCAGGCTCACAAATACAAGTAGGGGCATTGGTACACACACACAGTTTACTGCTCCTTGAGCTGGATGACAGTAGCTACATTTCCCTCCAATTGGAGACAGATTTTCATGTGACGAAACTACAATCCGCATGAAAACAATATGCACATTTCCCCACCAGAGATGAGTTTCCATTAAATTGATCTGTTGTGGATGAAATCTTCTGCGTCATTACCTATTGCACATAAACATTTGAATGGGTTTCCATCGTGTTTTCAACTCCACTGATGGTTTTGTCAAAAAATAAATGTTGTGTATATGCCCACTCTGGTCTTGGCACGTGTGCTCTAGCTAACAGCTGGCACATACAGTGCAGGTGGGATAACACGATGACATTATTATGGACAAAAGAGAGAGATTATTTTTATTTGTCAAAAGGCAGCCAAAGCATCGATCATCATTGACACTAGAATAAGACCCTAGATATTCATTGGAAAGCAGCATTAATCACTCCATGCACTTTCACCACCTTGTGAAGTTCATCATAACTTAATGAATCTATAGCCTAATAAACAGCATTCTTTATTGAGTCGTAGTGGGAGGACCACACAACATATCATCGCGTGAATCTAATTTGACTTCCATATGATGGTTATTATATCAATATTTGCGCATAAAGGCATTTCCATTGCATCTCTCGCGTAATACATTTTACAGACCTTGTCTAGCGTATTCTGTTTTGTCGACATATGGAAAGTTGTGCTGTTTCCAACATGTACTTTGCTCGCATAAAAAGGTTGGCTGGAAACCTGGTTACTGAGGGGTTATTATGGTCAAATCCAGAGGTGGGACCAATTCACTATTATTCGAGTCACAAGCAAGTCTCAAGGTCCAAGTCTCAAATCAATTCCCAAGTAGAACCGGTCCAGTCTTGAGTAAAGTCCAAGTCGTCCATACAAAGAGGAAGTCAAGTTGAGTCAAGTTTTTTCAAGTAAAAAAAAATAAAATATCTATACAGACAAGGACTTGTTCAACTACCAATCTTTGTCTATTTATTGAGGCTACCAGACAGCCCTTTCATTATTTTGTCTACAACACATTGATTATTAATTTAAACATATTCCAATTGCAAGCTTCATAAGTAAATTATACATTTCAAGCAATTTTGACGTACCAAAAGACCAGTCGGCCGATGCTAGTAATTGTTGCTTGATGCCCCATTGCTGGTGAGCTTGCAAAGTAATGGGTTCATATTCTTGAGCACCTCGTTTATGTGGAGCTGAATAGTCATTTATGGCAAGTCTCTCTCCCTACAATTTTATGTTTGAGCCGTACGCAATCCTACAGACCGCTGTACAGAAAATCAGCGATCTGTTCGGTAGTTCAGTGGTTTCCAATCCTTTTGACCTGGGACCCCCAAAAAGCAGTGGTTGAAAGCTTGCGACACCCGCGCATGCACATGCATATTGCGCATGCGCGCAATCACTGCCAAATGTAGCCTGTCATTACAGCCATAAACGCAGATGCATTTTCAAAACGCAAGACACAGAAATAAACTGCATTTTAACCCTGCATTTTAGCTTAAAGCCATTCATGTTAGCAGTCAATATCAACTAGGGATATTATGTCACATTGTCACTTCTCTGGAGTCCAGAGTAAGCAGGATGATATGGCCTACCTACATGCGGCAGAGTTTGCAGGACTGAATGGAAAGCATGATCTGTCTGTAGCCTTTTTCTTCCCCACAAAAATGTATTTTCCAGAATATGTTACATCTTCATCCCATAAGTATCGAAGGTACAATGTTAAAGCTATCTTTAGACATATAGCCAGTACCACCACTGAGGTAAATAATTAGAACCCACCCAAACTAGGCCTATCTGAAATATGAAATCACCAGGTAGCCTATTGTTTTGGCAAAGATACATCCGTAGCACATTTCTAAATGGTATTTTATATGGATTGTATTCATTTACGTAGGCTACTCTGTTTTCTCCAGGCAAAACCAGAGAAAATTAAACAAGCGCTTTCTGGTCTGCCTTTGTACACCAATGCTGATGACTGGCTATTGGTCAAGAGTCAAGACCTGCAACTCTTTGGTTCTAAAGCACAGATAAGATGTTTTTTTTAAATAAGAATTTGGTCCAATGCCGTAGGCCTATGTTAGTGACCAGATCGAATAAGCAAAAATGAGATACAAATGGTAGTCTATATGTAGCCGATTAAAATAACCTTCTCAATGCGCTAGCTTGTTGCTTGACAATTTGCTGGTCAAATCAGAGAGCCGAGTAAGCGTTTCACTAGCCAACACATTTTTCCCCCCCAAGTGTGATACGGTCTCTGGCTGCGTGGAGAGTAATCCACGGAGACTCTGTGCACACAAAAAGAGTGACAAACCTGGTCAGATCATTTAAAGCCACCAGTCTCAAGTCAAAGTATCAGTCAAACTATCAGGTCAAGTCATCAAATGTAACTTGAGTCAGACTTGAGTCCAAGTCATGTGACTCGAATCCACACCTCTGGTAAAAATCAGCATAACGTGCTTAATGCCTCGTTTTCAATGACATCCGGAAGTTGGTCCTTCCAGGTTATCACACTGCAATCACCACAAGTCAATGTCAGGTTAAAGGCACAGCATAAAATCAGCAAGCCATGGAGACCATGACAAGGAAAGTAACAGGGTTGGGGTCAGCTTCATTTCAATTCCAGTCAATTCAGGAAGTACACTGAAATTCCATTTGGTGTACCTTTTAAATGTTACACAAAGGATTTGTTTGAATTTTTGTATTGTATAATGTCAGAAAATGTCCAATATACATCTGGTGCTAATTGTGAAAGTGTTTCACAGTATTATTTCCCCACTAGTATTATGGACATTCTCTGAAATGAAGAAAATCCTGTGTGTAACACTTTTAAATGGAATTGACCCTAGAAATGGATGACATTCAAGATGTGTACACACCATAGACATACATAGATACAGTTGAAGTCGAAAGTTTACATACACTTAGGTTGGAGTCATTAAAACTTGTTTTCAACCACTCCACAAATTTCTTGTTAATAAACTATATTTTTGGCAAGTTGGGTAGGACATCTACTTTTGCATGACACAAGTCATTTTTCCAACTATTGTTTACAGACAGATTATTTCACTTATAATTCACTGTATCACAATTCCAGTGGGTCAGAAGTTTACATACACTAAGTTGACTGTGCCTTTAAACAGCTTGGAAAATTCCAAAACATCATGGCTTTAGAGGCTTCTGATAGGCTAATTGACATCATTTGAGTCAATTGGAGGTGTACCTGTGGATGTATTTCAAGGCCTACCTTCAAACTCAGTGCCTCTTTGCTGGACATCATGGGAAAATCAAAAGAAATCAGTCAAAATTGTAAACCTCCACAAGTCTGGTTCTTCCTTGGGAGCAATTTCTAGACACCTAAAGGTACCACGTTCATCTGTACAAACAATAGTACGCAAGTAAACTCCATGGGACCACGCAGCTGTCATACAGCTCAGGAAGGAGACGCGTTGTCTCCTAGAGATGAACGTACTTTGGTGCAAAAAGTGCAAATCAATATATCGACATAACCTGAAAGGCCGCTCAGCAAGAAAGAAGCCACTGCTCCAAAACCGCCAGACTACAGTTTGCAACTGCACATGGGGACAAAGATCATACTTTTTGGAGAGATGTCCCCTGGTCTGATGAAACAAAAATAGGACTGTTTGGCCAGAATGACCACCGTTATGTTTGGAGGAAAAAGGGGAAGGCTTGTAGGCCGAAGGACACCATCCCAACCGTGAAGCATGGGGGTGACAGCATCATGTTGTGGGGGTGCTTTGCTGCAGGAGGGTCTGGTGCACTTCACAAAATAGATGGCATCATGAGGGAGGACAATTATGTGGATATATTGAAGCAATATCTCAAGACATCAATCAGGAGGTTACAGGTTGGTCGCAAATGGGTCTTCCAAATGGACAATGACCCCAAGCATACTTCCAAAGTTGTGGCAAAATGACTTAAGGACACCAAAGTCAAGGTATTAGAGTGGCCATCACAAAGCTCTGACCTCAATACTATAGAACATTTGTGGGCAGAACTGAAAACGTGTGTGTGAGCAAGGAGGCTTACAAACCTGACTCAGTTACACCAGCTCTGTCAGGAGGAATGGGCCAAAATTCACCCAACGTATTGTGGGAAGCTTGTGGAAGGCTACCCAAAACTTTTGACCCAAGTAAAAAATGTAAAGGCAATGCTACCAAATCCTAATTGAGTGTATGTAAACTTCTGACCCACTGGGAATGTGATAAAAGAAATAAAAGCTGAAATAAATCACTCTACTATTATTCTGACACTTCACATTCTTCAAATAAAGTGGTGATCCTAACTGACCTAAGACAGGGATTTTTACTGGGATTAAATGTCAGGAATTGTGAAAGACTGAGTTTAAATGTATTCGGCTAAGGTGTATGTAAACTTCAGACTTCCACTGTATGTATGATTACATGACATCATTGGTACACAATCATGCACCAAGCTTTCCCCTGATTGGACGTGGGCTTCATTGTGCGCCATGAGGCAATGACGCATAATTAGGAACTCAAACGTGCAAGATACAGCACTCCACTAATCAGTTCCTCTAGCAATCAAGACACTTCTGGGATCCGGATTGGATAGTTATAAAGGGGGCGGGATTTCATGATGCAGGGGAATGACCCTATAGGCTAACATACGTGTCAGTCTTTGTGGATCTCCTTTGGGCAGCTACAAAGTGGTCAGTAGCCAAGTGTGCTCTGTTCCCCAACAGACATAGAGAGAGGGATGGAAAGCACAGAAAAAAATATGAAGTGAGAGAGTGGGAGGAAGAGGGAGAGAGGAGAGGAAGAGTGAGAAAAAGAGAGACAGCAATTCAAAATCCTAGTTGTCATATTATCTGATCTACTGGCTAAGCCCAAGGTCTATGGATTTGTCAAAGCTCTGCTTCCTTAAGCACACAGTGACTGAATAAGTGACTGCCTGCCTATAACACTCAGTTTCCAACCTCTTATGACTATCCTTTTCAATTTAAGAGGGGAAGATCTTCTAGGCTTAAAAATTCTAGATTATTAGAATTCCCCTTTGAGATAAAAATGTTTTAAAAGTCTGAACATAGTCTGGTTTTTCCACATTGACAGTGGATGTCCCAAATGGCACCATATTCCCTAAATAGTGCACTACTTTTAACTAAATCCCTATGGGCACTGTTAAAAAAATATATACTGTACTACATAGTGAATACCTTATATAATGCTCTGATTTTAACTAGAACACTATGGGGCACTGGTCAAAAGTAGTGCACTACATAGGGATTAGGGTGCTATTTGAGACACATCCTTAGTAGCAGATGAGATACTATGAAAGTGAGTTTCACAGACTCAATTAGGCTTAGTTCATAAATAAACCCTCATCTCAAGTCAATAAAAAATGATTAATGTTGACTTAGTCAACGTTTCAGTTGTATCTTCGCTTCACTTCCTCTTTGGTAGAATTCTATACTGAATACAAATATAAACGCAACATGCAACAATTTGCTGAGTTACAGTTCATATAAGAAAATCAGTCAATTGAAATAAAATTGTTAGGCCCTAATCTATGGATTTCACATGAGTGGGAATACAGATGTGCATCTGTTGGTCACAGAAACCTTTAAAAAAAGTAGGGGTGCGGATCAGAAAACCAGTCAGTATCTGGTATGTCCACCATTTGCCTCATGCAGTGCGACACATCTCCTTCACATAGAGTTGGTCAGGTGCAGCGTGACACATCTCCTTCGCATAGACTTGATCAGGCTGTCTGTGGCCTGTGGAATGTTGTCCCACTCCTCTTCAATGGCTGTGCGAAGTTGCTGGATAATTGCATGAACTGGAACACACTGTCGTACATGTCGAACCAGAGCATCCCAAACATGCTCAATGGGTGACATGTCTGGTGAGTATGCAGGCCACGGAAGAACTGGGACATTTTCAGCTTCCAGGAATTGTGTACAGATCCTTGCGACATGGGGCCGTGCATTATCATGCTGAAACATGAGGTGATGGTGGTGGATGAATGGCACGACAATGGGCCTAAGGATCTCGTCACAGTATCTCTGTTCTCAAGTTGCAAATCGAAAAAATGCAATAGTGTTCGTTGTCAGTAGTTTGGGCCTGTCTGCCGCCATCGGACACTATGTTTACAATGTTGACATCAGCAAACCGCTCGCCCACACAACGCCATATACGCTGTCTGCCATCTGCCCGGTACATCTGTGGAGAGCACACTGCTCCAGCATGTCAGTGGCCATCGAAGGTGAGCATTTTCCCACTGAAGTCGGTTACGACGCCGAAACATAGTCAGGACGACGAGCACGCAGATAAGTTTCCCTGAGATGGTCTCTGTCAGTTTATGCAGACATTCTTTGGTTGTGCAAACCCACAGTTTCATCAGCTGTCCGGGGTGGTTGGTCTGAAATGATCCCGCAGGTGAAGAAACCGGATGTGGAGGTCCTGGACTGGCGTGGTTACACGTGGTCTGCAGTTGTGAGGCCGGTTGGAAGTACTGCTAAATTCACTAAAACGACGGAGGCGGCTGATTTCCATTTTCTGGCAACAGTTCTGGTGGACATTCCTGCAGTCAGCATTCCAATTGCACGCTGCCTTAAGACATCTGTGAAGTTGTGTGACATAAACTGCACATTTTAGAGTGGAATTATATTGTCCCCAGCTCAAGGTGCACCTGTGTAATGATCATGCTGTTTAATCAGCTTCTTGATATGCCACACCGGTTAGGTGGATGGATTATCTTGGCAAAGGAGAAATGCTCACTAACAGGGATGTAAACACATTTGTACAGAACATTTGAGAGAAACACTTTTTGTGCATATGGAAATTTGTTGGGATCTTTTGTTTAAGTTCATGAAACATGGGACTAACACTTTATATTCTTGTTCGGTTTACAAACAGATTTGCCTGAAGAACAAGTTCAGAAGTTCTAATGCTACAGGATCACAGAAGCACCCGCTTCTGCTTTCTCCGACCGCAGACAGTCCAGATTGCAGGACCATGTCCGGTTCCTTCTTATAGACTGTGGGAAGGAGGGGGGGGAACTTCTCTTTTTACATAAGACCGTGGTGGGGGAGGTTGCATGGGGCTACAGTACGCCGATAGATGGCAATATCCAACCGGACGTTCGAAGGGGGGCGGAATGTTCCGCAATGATGAAAAGTTTTTCATGAGTGAAAAAGTTGATCTCCCTGACCACTTAAAGACGAACCACTCTCAAATGGGTGTATCTCAATAGTCTAAAGTAGCTTCCTCGTCTCCAATGTTTTTTTAAATATCTCGAATTCAATTCATTGCAGATGAAGACAGGATGATGAGAAGATGAAGCGCTATAAGATTATTTTAACATTTTGAATACACCATAAATAAGACCCTGAGTTTCTTCTCACCACCTGACTTGACCAGGAAAACTGTGGGCCCTAAAAGCAAAAGGCCCAAAGATTCGGTCTGGTGGGACCTGCTGCATACTATTGATAAGACACTGTCGATAATATCTAAAGATGGCCTCCCAATGTTCCTAACCTGAGCGCATCCATCTTCAGGCTAGGGAGGGGGGGTTTGGGCGGGGCTATGTCCTCCTCTGCCATGTTCGTCATAGCCTCGGTGGGCGGGACAGTGGGCGTGGTCTTACTCAGGATCTCCCGCTCCCGTTCCGTCAGGGGCAACTCGGATGTGCTGGAGACATAACAGGAGAATGTGTGAGTGAGAGAAATGGTCAAGTCTGGTGTGTGTAGGGGTGTTTGCGCACGTCCACTTACCTCTCAGGTGTGGCAATAGGTGGTAGTGGTTTGTTGAGAGTGGTGGGTGAGGGCTGCTCCTGTTTCTCTATGGTGAGTTTGACCAGTTCCTTTAAGAAAAGCACGCAACTCCAGTCAACAACTATTGATATTCATTTAATGTACATTACACACTACAACTACTGTTGTAAGTGGTGTCAATTTATTATAAGGGACAGAGGTTAAAATAGTGTCCAATACACTATCATATTGAATGGCTTGTTAAAGAATTTGACCAGGTTTCACATGGGAAAGAGGTCTTCTGACCTCAATGGGACTACCTGGTTAAACAAAAATACATTTGAGATGCACTTGATTCAGCTTGGCATTTGTACTTTTGGGACTTAAACAATGGTTCCTTTGTACCAGGCAAACTAAATCAACTACAGCTTAAGTATTTGAAAGTAGGCATATTTGACAAATGTATTCAACCCAGGTCTGCAAGGGAGAAACAGGGAATATGACCCTCTGTGAGCCCCGGAGAGCTGAAAACTATCGTTTCACATTCCCACGACCGTCTCTTCTCACCTTGACCCCGTCTAGCACAGCCTTGATAACGGTGGTGACCGCGACCACGTTGTCCTTGTCGTCCAGGTCGATGTCATCCAGCATGACCTGGTCGGACCAGCGGATCAGGTTGGCCAGGCTCTGGTACACACGGTTGTGACACGACGACACCGCCGAACTAAGGAGAGAGAAGGGGGAAGTCACGAGTGATAGGTGGGATAGGGGGTGGGAGGGCGTGGACGCCGACATTTCATGTCAGACTCCATAGATTGATAACACAGACAACTAGACTAAAGGACTACTAGGGTATCTTTTCAACAGCCAGATGTATCCACACATGGGGTTAACTCAATATTTCCCCTGTGGTGGTATTAAATGCAGAATGTGTTTGTGTGCTGGAGGGAATTGTCTGGTTGGTAACTACAGTATAGTGTCTGTGCTGAATTGAGCATTGAGAAACAGTAGGGTGTGGTGAAGGTTCAGACCAGTTCCAACACGTTGCAGCTGATTCACAACTCTGGAATATCCCTCCACTGCCTCTACAGGAATCAGCTCATAGAAATATAATCTATAGAACGAGCCTCCCCGTGAGTTTACTAGTCAAATTGTCAGGGTTAGTGGTTCCAAGCCCCGTCTATAGATTATATATCTATGACACAGCTACATTTGGGCTGGGGGTTGTATGGGCAAAGTGGAGCCAAAGACTATGGCTAGTAGCCAGGATGAACTAACTACACATGCAAGAGGAGAATCAAGTAAATAACTCAGCAATAACAACTGGGGCTGTATTCATAAGCATCTCAATCACTTTTTCCTTTTAAATCACAATAATTAAGATTACATGGACAGTGGGGACTTGATCCTAGATCTGACTCTTTATGAAAATGGGCACTGGACCCAGGTTCTTCCAGAAGCAGAGGCGTAGGACTTGAGTCCCTGAGGCTGGGGTGTGATCGGTGATCTAGACCTGTATGGTTATTACGATAGGCCTGTTGACTTGGGGAGTGTGAGTTTGACCTCTAGGGGCCTGAGAAGTATTATCGGGTTTGGGGTCTGCGGCTGGAAAGGCACAAGGAGGCTGATGTGTGTGTGAGTTGAGGAGGTCAGACCCCCAGAGACCCATTCCTCAACCACTGTAAGCACTGTCACTCAGCACTAAAAACAGGGTCCGGATACAAAACCTGTCACATCTGACCCCCTTCAACAATGACTGATGGCGCTGTGCTAGCAGTACGCTAGTTCTGGCAAGCACAGCCATTCCAGAGGAGAGAACGCCAAGTCTCTCTTTCAAAGAAAGACTGTTCTATAAAATATACTGTTTAGTGAAGGATTTGTTCTTGGCCGTATTCATTTGGCACCAAACAGAAGAAAAAGGACTGAAACAGGGGGAGGGACTACCTGAACTTTGTTTTCTGTTACAAAACATTTTGTTACGGTGTGCACTAATGAATGCGACCCGGTTCTCTTTCTAACCAGCTGTTTTTTAAACAGCTACGGTCGATTACATTTTTCCACCACAGGGAGTCACATTCCAGATGAGGAGATTAATAGGGACAATATGAACACGATAGTATGAAATACCTGACCTGTCAAGATGTACACTGAATAGTCCAGGAAGGTGATTATGCCTCACTATTAGGCTCGGGCAATATACCATACACCACGGTATCTATACATACCTTTGGTATGATTTTCAATACGGGGGTGCATACTATGCCCCTGATTAACTATAAGTTAACTATCTAAGATGTGCAAAATAAATTATATTTGCTCAGGGCTCCAGCTATGTATTTGGTTTGCTAACTTGCTAGACGGCTAGATCAAGCTTCTCGCTTACAGCAGAGACAATCAATCTCCTCCTGGAATCAAGACCCTAACTTGTTTTGTGTGCCCAAATGCATTTTTATTTTTAAAGAAATAGCGCCCCTTGTGTGCACTTCCTGAAATACCATATGCCCCGGTATGGTACACATATATGTCAAGTGTAGATCCTGATCATTTTGCAACATCCGTACCTTTTTTTAGAGAAATGTTACAACAGGACACGACACATTACTTCTAGCAGCCACAAGCAGCTAGCTAGCAGTTAGCGATCACACCATTGGATTTGTGCCACAAATGCTAAAAATGTTGCATTTGAAACAGTGGCCAGGTAAACAAAACCAAAGCACGGATCGATGTCATACCTTGTCCATAGACTGCTTACAGGGTAAGGAAACCAATAGATAAAGGGATATCTCAAAATGAAGTTACATCTTGGGGCCACCATTTGTTTCTGTTATTTTGTGGCAAATCTGCAAGAATGCTTTATGATGTAGCACAAAGCCCATATCACTAAGTTGCAACATGCCTAGGCTACAATATATGAGAAATGACAGACTAAGATCCCACTAACCTATGCTAAATACTCACTTAAGCCCATCTACTTTTACCTGCATACTATTTTGCATGCTAGCCCCCTATACATTGAAAACACGTTGAAAATGCATCTTTTTGATTGAAAAGACATTTTAAAACATCTTGTGCTCACTATAAGGCCTTCTACATTCCCACATACCTGTGTGTTATCCGGGCCTCTACCTGCACCAGGGGTAGAATGGCCTCCAGGACCTTGCTGGCCGAGCCAGGCAACATCTCCAGCACCTTCTTCTCCACCATAATCTTGTCTACTATGGTCTTGAAGTAACGCAGAGCGCTCACCACCTCCTTCTCCTGCTCCTCCAGCCGACTCACCTTCTACAGAACAGAATGAATGAAAATCAGTAGGCAACGAAAGGATGGAAACAGTGAATCGGGGAGGTACTATTTGAACCTGTTGTCATTTTCTATTGCAATAATCTATCGCCATTGGCGTCGACTAATAGGGATCCTAATAAATCAAATCAAATAATTGCCCCAATGAACACAATGAAACATGGTAACTTGGAGGAAACCCTCTTCATATGATATCATAATTGATGGATGGAAAAAATGAGCATTTTCAAAGGAAGCTTAATCCAGCCCTTAAAGCAGGGGTGTCTAAACTAATTTTGCCCAGGGACCGCAGTCGGTCTTCAATGAGGTTGGGAGGGCCGCAATGAAAATTGGTTATATTTTCTTGACGTCAAAATTTGCAGAAAATAGTCCTCTATCCATTGCTTGTGGAATTTAATGCTCCCTGACTGTCTAGTGATTATTAGCGAGCTGCACAGCCATTTTACTGTATGAATATAGGTCCATTATAATTTCTACACAGTTTTGATTTGGTTTTACTCAAACCACCCGCGGGCCGGATTGGGCAGTATGTCTGTCACTTAAAGGGATGGTTCGGGATTTTGGCAATGAAGCACTTTCTCTACTTCCCTAGAGTCGGATGAACTCATGGATACCATTTTTATGTACCTGTGTCCAGTATGAAGGACATTTTAGGTAGTTTTGCAAGTCCCTGCTAACTAGCATTAGTGCAATGACTGGAATTCTACAGGTACAGATAGCATGCTAGCTGTTCCCATAGACTTGGGGTTATTGCGTTTAACGCTAGTTATCAATTGCGCTAACGCAAGTTAGCCAATTCCTTCAAACTGAACGCAGACATAAAAATGGTATCCGTGAGTTCATCTGACTCTGGGGAAGTAGAGAAAGGGCTTTATTGCCAAAAATCTCTTAAAAATGACAGCACACATTTTGACAAAAACGATACGAAATGTAGCATTGTTCAAAGAGACATAGATTCCACACATACACAGTGGTTCCTCCTTTAAAAGTTGTGTCATACTGCAGACACTGCATGCTGCTGCATTCTGTGGCACGTCATTTAATTCTCTGCTATTTCTTATGTTTCTGCAAGTTATTTCTCTCTCTCTTTCTCTCTCTCGGAGGACCTGAGCCCTAGGACCATGCCCCAGGACTACCTGACATGATGACTCCTTGCTGTCCCCAGTCCATCTGACCGTGCTGCTGCTCCAGTTTCAACTGTTCTGCCTTATTATTATATGACCATGCTGGTCATTTATGAACATTTGAAAATCTTGGCCATGTTCTGTTATAATATCCACCCGGCACAGCCAGAAGAGGACTGGCCACCCCACATAGCCTGGTTCCTCTCTAGGTTTCTTCCTAGGTTTTGGCCTTTCTAGGGAGTTATTCCCTAGCCACCGTGCTTCTACACCTGCATTGCTTGCTGTTTGGGGTTTTAGACTGGGTTTCTGTACAGCACTTTGAGATATCATGTACGAAGGGCTATATAAATACATTTGATTTGATTTCTAGTTTGACCACCAGAGGGCATCTTTGAGAAGCATTTGATAGTATTCCCTATTGGCATTACCAGAGAATTTAAAAACTTTTTTGTAATAACATAGTATATGGGATTGATTTGAAGAAATGTGGCTTAATTAATTTGATTAATATTATGGTGTTTCCATTCAGAGAAAAATTAAACCCTCAGGGTTTCCGTTAGGATGGAGTGGAAAATATGGCGCTGTACAACGTGACAGTCAGGAGTAGGCTACAGGATTGGAGGATTCTAAATTGTTTGCCTTATTGAGACAACTTTGTTCCAATATTTCTGTAAATCAGTTATATTTATTCCCATAGTAATACGTTATGGATACATAACTAAATCAACATCTGCATTTTTCACCATGCCAGCTCCTATTAGTTCTATTGAGCACCGTAGCACCAACTCGCTTTCCGAACGTTCTATTCCCAGCTTATCGTCAACGTCACAACGCCTGCTTCGCTATTGTTGGCAATGAGACCTGCTCACGTTGTTTTATAGTTAAAATGTAAACTAAATTAATATTGGAACTCTGTGGTCTTCCCATTGTTGCCTATGGGGGAAATAGTCATGTCTGTCTATTTTGCCAAATATCTTGAAAAATATCTAAATATACACATCGCAAGTCGGACGCCATTTTAAATCATGCGAATATCTTCTTTCTAATTACGTAAGTCTGGGCAGCTAGCTCAGTTGTCATCAAATGCCCCAAAATACTTTTGCCCTTGGAACGGTGAGCTCCCCCCATTGTTTTCCTATGGAGAGGCATGCCGGTCTATTTCGCCAAATATCTCACTCTGTAAATGTTTTTTTTTTTTTTTCGAGTCGGGTGTAACCGGGGTGAAATGGGTAACTAGTTAGCGGGATGCGTGCTAATACGGGGCAACAGGGTAGCCTAGTGGTTAGAGCGTTGGCCTAGTAACCGGAAGGTTGCAAGTTCAAACCCCCGAGCTGACAAGGTACAAATCTGTCGTTCTGCCCCTGAACAGGCAGAACTGCCCACTGTTCCTAGGCAGTCATTGAAAATAAGAATTTGTTCTTAACTGACTTGCCTAGTTAAATATAGGTAAAAATAAATAAAATAGCAGTTCAAATCGGTGATGTCACTCGCTCTGAGACCTTGAAGTAGTTGTTCCCCTTGCTCTGCAAGGGCTGCAGCTTTTGTGGAGCGAAGGGTAATGATTCTTTGAGGATTGCTGCTCTCTATGTGTCCCTGGTTCGAGCACAGGTAGGGGCTAGGAGAGGAACGGAAACAAAACTGTTACATGGGCACCATTTTTAAAATCAGGAGATTCTCCTGATTTAAGTCTGGGCAGCGAACTCGTTTGTCATCGATCGCTAGACCAGAAATAGTCAGGTTTTATTGTTTTATTACGCAGACACAGTTGACACCATCGAGGTGCGAATGTTTACTTTCTACACAAGTTTTTTTTTTCCAGTTTCGTCCGACGAACATATTGTAGTGGTAAAATAAAAAGAGATACATTTTTTATGGATTTCTAAGCATCTCTCCAGTCAAAACAGGCGAACGTTTGATTCCATTAATTTGCTAGTGTTCCAGTTTAGCCAACGTTCTTAAGCCGTTTCTCAGCTTTGGGTGAATTTTGACTCATTCCATCGTCTTAAGGACAGCGTAGCTAACAAATTGTCAGCCAACATAACGTGTAAGGTAACTTATTTGAAAAGTCATTACTTTGGTCGTCAGGGCAAATCTGGTCTGTGATAGGAGAGGGGGGGATTCACACCTAGCTAGGCTATTAGACTATTCTTTAGTAAAGGTTGAATAGTCTATTGTTCAGCTATTAGCACCCCTCCCCAACCTGAAACAAATCGTTGTTCCCATCTCATTCCTTTACCTCTTCCATGCATCATCATTCTGCTCCTGAGTGGCTCACTTGTGGGCGTGCTGGCAGGATTTGGCAGCATCTTCGGTTGTGCGTCAAGAATTCTGCATACAGTAGCACGTTTGTATGAAGGTTTGGTTATTCATAGGCAAATTGTTATATGCTATGGGGGTACATTTGTGTCTTAGTTTTGAGAGCAAAACTTTATTTTCAATCAAAAATAAATTGTTTCCGAAATCAACTTTTTTCCGACACAAAGGAAGTCAAAGCAGACACCTATGAAGATGGCATCTCAGATAAGCAGCACTGGGCTGTATTGGCGTATCCTGAAAATGACATCTGCTACTTTAGATTCAACGGTCATATCTCAGTTATTGTTTTCATATCTATAAAAAATAAGTTGTTTTCTTTACTTTCAGAGAGCGAGCTGATCAAAGGGTCGAAAAGGTAGATATTTCCAGATGTTCACTGTCCGAGGAACAGGCCGGGGAAGCTTTACTGTGGCAAAAGTGTCCATAACCAGAGGTAATTAAAATGTTCTGTTCTTTTTCTCCATCTCTGCCTGTCTTGTTGTACATGGAACCTGTCTCACATGCATTTATTAAAAAACCTTTAAGATGTCAGCTGCTAATTTTCAGATTTACACCACATGAACACAGCCATTTTCACTGGACTATCTGTTACTGTCAAGTCATGATTTCCCTGGGGGTTAGCCTTGTAATAACCAAGTGGTGAGACACATAGCTCTCTATATTTAAATGTTTCAGGTACACTCCGATAGGTGTCTGCGTCACATACAGTATCTTCTATTGACATCATCTTCTATTGTTTGTCCTCATGTGTCTGTTTTTCAGCATAACACCAGGTGAGACCACACACACACAGACAATAAATCTCTCTTCACTTCATCCCTCTCCCTAAATCCTCTAGGTTATATCAGCTGTTTTGGTGAACCCCTCCCGCATCTGAACTGGCTGACAGAGGGCACAGCATGATCATAGTTGAGATGTCACTTGGTCGGGTCAACAGGAAGTATTATTGAAGAGATGCTTTACATTGAAATAATAATAAATTAGAATTTTAAAAAACAAGGCATAATTATGCTCTCTATCCATCTGTCACTCGTCTGCAGGTATGTTTTGATGTGAGAGAGGAAGCCAGTCCCATCATCGCCACCTCACCCGCACTTAAGATGGCCCGCAGGTTAGGAGACACAGCAAATGTGATGAACTGAGAGAATATTAGGGTAGCACTGTAATTCAATAATCATATGCTGTCTGCTACTGTTCTTACCTCTTTCCCTTTCTGTCTTTTACACCTCTTTCCTCACCTCGTCATTCTTCCTCATTTTATAAAGTACACCATATGTGCATTGTACAGATTGAACTTGTATTTATAATACAATATTACAATGATCATAATTATAATGCATTTATGCATTTGTAACACCTGGATAATGGACTTTCACTAAAAGCGTTTCACATTCTCCACTGGTTGAAATTAAGTATCTCATTGAAATACTATCCTGTGTCCTCAGATCAATGAGGAATGAAGGGAGTTAGATATGCATAGTTTTTCTTCTTTATATATGAATTACAAATCAATCATGTTTCTAGTCTATTGCATAGTTACAATGTGTAATCATTGATGTCCCAGTAGCAGGAGTGGTAAACATTGTTGAAGTGTATAATTGTAATACATAGTGGGGCAAAAAAGTATTTAGTCAGCTACCAATTGTGCAAGTTCTCCCACTTAAAAAGATGAGAGAGGCCTGTAATTTTCATCATAGGTACACTTCAACTATGACAGACAAAATGAGAAGAAAAAAAATCCAGAAAAATCACATTGTAGGATTTTTAATTAATTTATTTGCAAATTATGGTGGAAAATAAGTATTTGGTCAATAATAAAAGTTTCTCAATACTTTGTTATATACCCTTTGTTGGCAATGACAGAGGTCAAACGTTTTCTGTAAGTCTTCACAAGGTTTTCACACACTGTTGCTGGTATTTTGGCCCATTCCTCCATGCAGATCTCCTCTAGAGCAGTGATGTTTTGGGGCTGTTGCTGAAAGGATGCTAGATCGAATCCCCGAGCTGACAAGGCCGTCAATGTAAATAAGTATTTGTTCTTAATTGACTTCTCGTTAAACAAAAGGTAAACATTTTTTTTCTTAAATTAATGTTTATGTTTAGCTCAAATAACATTACATTAAGGTGTCTGTAATAGAATAAACCAAAAAACAAATGTAAACATTAATAAATGCATTTCTATAGTTTCCTAAATAAAATAAAAATTACAATGGAGAGGGAATGCCAAGATGGAGACCCAATGGCTTTAAAACAGCACCCTGTCAGTCAACAAGTGTATATAAATCATTGATTATTGGCCATTTGGTTTTCAACCTCGCAAGGAGGGATTTTCCTTGTTCTCTCTTATTACTAGGGACTGTACATTGTTTATAATGAGGGATATCTGGAGAAAATTGGACCCTTTTTTTTAAACCTTTATTTAACTTGGCAAGTCAGTTAAGAACAAATTGTTATTTACAATGACGACCTACCCCGGCCAAGCCCTAACCCGGACAACGCTGGGCCAATTGTGCGCCGCCCTATGGGACTCCCAATCACGGCTGGATGTGATACAGCCTGGGTTCAAACCAGGGACTGTAGTGACGCCTCTTGAACTGAGATGCAGTGCCTTAGACCGCTGCGCCACTCGGGAGCCCAAATGCTATAGTCTAATGCTCGACAGAGAGCGAAACAATATTTTCTGACTGGACATCTCCTGCTGCTTTGAAGGAATTCTCTGCTCTGTCTGGCCTACATTCCTCTTGCGTTCTGTAGGCTATATAATATATTTATTGAAATAGGATAGAGCAAATAGGAACAGGCAAATTACTCAGAATGTCACTTGCTCCCCTGCTGTGAGCTGCAAGACTCAGCTATTCTATGCACTGCGCCAGTCAACCTCAAATAGGCTAAACAATTGTCTGTCACATCACAATGTCGTCACAAACAACGATCGCAGTCAATCATCGTTGATAGACGATGCTATCGTAATCTCACCCAACCCTAAATCAAACCCACAACTCCAGTGTTACAAGCACCACCATGAGAATCCCTATCTCATATGGCACTAAGCCATATACAACACTGTTGGGGAAGTCAAGTCATTATCCTAATATCCTTGGGAATGAGTGTTCATTCATGAAACTGGCCAGCTTCAGCTCCATTCATGTCTGTATGGGTACTCCACCACCCTATCCCCTAGTGCACTAGTTTTGACCAGGGCTTTATGGGTAATAGTGCACTATATAGGGTATTGGGTGCCATTTGGGAAGCAGCCTGGGTCTCACGCTTTGAGGCTAGCACCAATACCCCAGCCAGCCCAGCAACAGAGACGGGAACCTCTCACACACACACACAATATGGCAGAGCAATAGAAAGGCACTGGATGGAAAACGACACACACACACAAACACAGGTAAACAAGAGCATGGGATAGGCGGGAGAGCTTTGTTTCCCACGACATGCGAGTACACACACTAGCACCCCTCCCACTAGAGTTGGAACCATAAACCGAAAATGAAAAACTCTGACATTGCCCTCCTCTTACCACAATGTCCTCTTCCTGAAGCAATCTGTTATTTCGGTGAATAGGCTACACAATGTCCTGATGATTATTTGGTTATAAAACAATTATTTGGTCAACAGCAACGTGCATGAACCTGTGTGAAGGGAGAGATGCATTCTGATAAGCGCAAGCATACCGTGCTTTCAGAAAGTATTCACACCTGGACTTTTTCCAAATGTTGTGTTACAGCCTGAATTTAAAATGTATTACATTTTCTTTAAATGTCACTGGCCTACACACAATACCCCATGATGTCAAAGTGGAATTGTGTTTTTCAGAATTTTTACAAATTCTCAAATGTCTTGAGTCAATCGGTTTTCAACCCCTTTGTTATGACAAGCCACGTTCAGAAGTAAACATTTGCTTAACACGTAACATAATGAGTTGCATTGACTCACTGTGTGCAATAATAGTGTTTAACATGATTTTTTAATGACTACCTCATCTTTGTACTCCACACATGCAATTATCTGTAAGGTCGCTCAGCCGAGCAGTGAATTTCATAGACAGATTAACCACAAAGACCAGGGAGGCTTTACAATGCCTCACAAACAAGGGTACCTATTGGTAGATGGGTAAACATACAAAACACAGACATTGAATATCCCTTTGAGCATGGTGAAGTCATTAATTACACTTTGGATGGTGATTTAATACACCTAGTCACTACAAAGATGCAGGCGTCCTTCCTAACTCAGTTGACCAAGAGGAACGAAACCGCTCAGGCATTTCACCATTAGGTCAATGGTAACTTTAAAACAGTTAAAACTCTTGAACAGCTGTGACAGGAGAAAACTGAGGATGGATCAAAAACATTGTAATTACACCACAATACTAAACTAATTGACAGAGTGAAAAGAAGGAAGCCTGTACAGAATAAAAATATTCCAAAACTTGCATCTTGTTTGCAACAAGGCACCTAAAACCTGTTCTATCTATGGCAAGACCTGAAAATGGTTGTCTAGCAATGATCAACAACCAATTTGAAAGAGCTTAAGGAATTCTGATTGGATAATGGGCAAATGTTGCACAATCCAGGTGTGGAAAGCTCTTAGAGACTCACAGTTGTAATCGCTGCCAAAGGTGTTTCTACAAAGTATTGACTCCGGTGTGAATACTTATGTAAATCAGCCATCTGCATTTAATTTTCAATAAATTTGCAAACATTTTTTAAAACACTTTGTCATTACGTGGTATTGTGTGTAGATAGGTGACAAAACATATATTTAATGCATTTTGAATTCAGGCTGTAACAATATAAAGTGGAATTAGGGGTATGAGTACTTTCTGAAGGCATTGTAGGTCAGTTGAGCAACATTTCAAAATTGAATTGCTACTGTAACTTCTGTTAAAAAAATAGGATAGACTTTATGCGAGTATAACAATTAAACATGATTTCTCAACTCTCAATATTTAGGAAATAACGGAGTATGTAATTCAGATGACGCGCTGGCGGAACAGAGCAGAGTGTGCCATTTGCGGTGAAAGTACTGTTAGATCAATTGCATGACTATCTAGCAACAATATCATACTTAGCTAATGTTTTTTGAGTTCCTACTTCCTCAGGTGGTGAATAATGTAGCATAGCCTAGGCCAAAATGCACTAGAGATGCCGGCAAATTCATCTATAAAGAGCCAAAAAGATACATCTGAATATTCTGGATCCTATTTTGACATGTTTGCACATCCAAATATTCATCATGCATTCCCTGATCATGTTAGATGTAATAGTCAACTCCTTTTATGTCCTACTTGGCACTGGAAAAAAAATCAGTCTAGAGCCCTAATGGAAAGTAACTGTGCCTAAAAAAGTTCAATTTATCACAATATCATTTTTAGTATTGCTTAGCTCTACCTCCCACCCACCCACCCACCTTGTTGACAGGTTTCTCTTGGCTCTTGACGGCTGGCTCGACCTGCAGCTGCTTGCCCTTCTTCGATGGGGTCCTCTTGATCTTTGGAGAGTGGAACCTGTCCTTCAGCTTCATGGTGAAGGAGGAAAGGTGGGAGCGCTGCGAGTCTGAGGAGGAGGAGAGGAAGACAGGGTTGATTGAAGTAGCCTATTAGATATGTAGGACTTCGGAACCATAGTAAATGTCAGAGAAGTAGGCTAAAGCACAGACCAGGGTCGTGTTCAGCAGGCACAAAACTGTCTGAAACTGGGAGTTACGATCTGAACTTGTCCAAGAGAAAACAGTTTTTTTTTCTGTTGCAAAGTTTTTTGCTACGGTGCCTTAATGAACACCACCCAGGCTAAAATATAAGGCAGAGAGAAATAATATAATTAGAAGCAGATCAATAAGTGAGAGCGCCAATCAATGATCATAGCCTTGACAAAATACCACTGCAGTAGATGTGTGTTTGTATTAGTGCAGGGACCAACAGTAGCAGCAGCCAGGCTGGTGTAGTCCTATCTGTCTGTGTCCAGCTGAGGGTACAACAGAGATGCTATCAGGTCTAATCATGTTCACATTTCCACGCTGTCCTCAGCATCCCCTGGTCGATAACACTGCTGCTGGTCGCAGTCTGGTCGACGCACTGCCAGGCTCTGCTCCTATCTTGGAGAAGCCAGGCTGATAGTGAGTGCGCGGACACACGCAGCCACGCACGCATACAGCAACTCACAGACACACAGGCGCTCAAGCATCTGCACGCACACATGGGAAAAAGATGTTGTCCTAGACCAAATGTATGAATAATTGTTAAGCACGAGGCAGGTAATATTATAATAAAATTATGGCTTTTTATCTAGGTTTAGCAAAATTACTGTGAATCTTACTAAAAATATAATAGTGAGACAATTGGTTATTACAATTGGTTATTGTTATTAAGGAAATTGATGTTTTTCATTTGAAATGACAGAATATGATTACTGATTTAAAGACCGAATAATGAGTAAAAATGTGGGTATCATTAAAGCTAGACTCAGCGAGTCGCATTTATTCTAAATGGCTATTCTAGACCCAATTCAGGAAACTAGGCATATGCCACAAGTCACGACATCACAGGAGAGCCTTTTGAACATACATTTTTTTTTAATCAAAATGCTTTTGTCAGAAATGCCTTCTCGAACTTTCATGTGCCTTAAAATCAAACTCAAGCATGTCATCTGTAAATACGAATAAAATTGTTAAATAACGAGCCTAGTTGGTTTAGCCACAAAAAAAAGTCATCAACCTTCTCGCTAGCCATGATTGGCTGAGATAATGAGTGGGCTGGACATGCCGAAAGATGAATTTGGATTGGTCTGCAGTGTTGCATCGTGTCTATAAAATGAGCTGCTGCGGAGATAATAACTTGACTGCAGTTTTCAAAAGATATTTTATCCATGGAGAACTGCAAATATGTTGCTACTGCTCTCAATAACATTGCCGCCCTGAATTTATCATCAGGAGCTATCGACAAATGTCAGTGGGAAAAATTATGTGATGAACTACTTTCTGGACGATCATCGTGCCATGCAATACGGACTCTCTCATTTAATAACACGTTTTGAAATCAGTGGAACACAACGGGCCAAACAAGCTGTGCAAACTAAACAGGATGTCTAATGAAAGGGGTTGCAGTTGCCATGAAGCTTTCATCCACGTATACAGGGAAGAATCTAGCTACAGATATCATACGTTTCTAATTTGGTCAAAAAGTTGTTTTCATTGCAAGCTAAAGCTTACGTTATTTGGTTAGCAAGCTAAAGTTATGACAATCGGTTTGTGTTGCTAGTAACGTTACTCTATGGATTGGGATTATAGTTCATTTTTTAACTAGCTAACTAACGTTAACGTGACATGTCTAAACAAAAGATCCCAAGTTAAAGCTTGCTGTTAGCTAGCTAATGTTAGCTGAGGTTAGGGGGCTGGCTTGCTAGCTAACATTAACTTGTGTGTAACGTTAGTGATGTTCTCAGAATGCCATTTCACATCTATTGTATAATAATGCTAAAATGTTTGTATCTGGAATTTGTCTTTCAGCATTCATCAGTACAACACACCTGTAACGGTTTTCTTCCGTTGAAAGAGAGTCGGACCAAAATGTAGCGTGGTAAGTTAGATACATATTTAATGAAGAAGAAAAAACGAACAAAACAACAAACGTAACGTGAAAACCTAAACAGTCTATCTTGTGCAAACACACACAGAGACATGAACAATCACCCACAAAACACACAGTGAAACCCGGGCTACCTAAATATCTGTTCCCAATCAGAGACAACGAGAATCACCTGACTGATTGAGAACCGCCTCAGGCAGCCATAGACTATGCTAGACACCCCTACTCAGCCACAATCCCAATACCTACTAAAACCCCAATACAAAAACACAACACAAAATAAACCCATGTCACACCCTGGCCTGACCAAATAAATATATAAACACAAAATACTAAGACCAGGGCTTGACAACACCTGACTAATCCACCAGTCATATGGTCATCAAAAAGAGAACTGGCCCAAGCAAGCAAAGGCAGCAGTGATGTCATCAAATACATGCACCATTTCTTCACCAACTACGGAGCTGGGAAAACACGTGTGGACCTGAATTGTGATAACTGCAGTGGCCAAAACAAGAACAAGTTTGTGCTCTGGTATTGTGCCTGGTGGACCATGCACAAGCTCCACCACAATCTTGACCTTCACTTCCTGATCACAGGCCACACCAAGTTTGCCCCTGACTTGTGCTTCGGCCTCATCCAGCAGCACTTCAGAAAGACCAGAGTGAACACTTTGTCTAAGATTGCTGGTGTTGTGAAGGACAGCACTGTGACAGGGGTCAACATCCCACAGCTGGTTGGACTGGAGGATGGAACGGTGCTGGTGGAAAGCTATGGCTGACAACACCGTACTTCAGGCCGCTGCCAAAGATCAGGCAGTACAGGCACTTTAGGTTAAAAAAAAAAACATTTTCTTTGTATGTGGTTATTCTTATCTGAACTTGGGAGGTGAATTGATGTTGTGCAGGGTTGTAATGTCTTCTGATTTTTTGTTATTCCCTGTTTTACAGCTTCAGTGTTCTGGAGCTCAAGACTAAAACGATAATTTTAAAGCCTGCTTACATTTGTATCATATCATGTGTCTTCTATTATAAAATAATAAATCATGGAGCTGATTTCCTGGTGTTTTACAGTCTTATGTTCAACAATGAAAATGTAAATGTAATCTTTGGCAGCGGCAGGTGCTAGGCGGTTGCTGAAATGGGTGCAAGAGGGAAGTTCGTAAGGTGGCTCTAGGAATTTCACTAAGTGCTGAAATCCCCTATTCTCAACCACTGAGAATGGGCGCATATCCGTGGCTATACACCAAAGCCTGTAAAACATAGCCTACATATTGCTCTTGTAATTTCTTTGGCCCAACCAGAATCAGCAAACAAGGACTGCACCCCCCCCTCCCCCTCCATGGCGGACGTGAGTAAAACATTTAAATGTGATAACCCTCGCAAGAATGCTGTTCACTGACTACAGTTCAGCATTCAACACCATAGTACCCTCTAAGCTCATCATCAAGATGGAGGCCCTGAGTCTCAACCTAGCTCTGTGCAATTGGAGTTGAAGGTAGGAAACATCACTTCACTGACCCTCAACACTGGGGCCCCACAAGGGTGCGTGCTCAGCCCTCTCCTGTCCTCCCACGACTGCGTGGCCATGCACGCCTCCAACTCAATCATCAAGTTTGCAGACGACACAACAGTAGTGAGCTTGATTACCAACAACGACGAGACAGCCTACAGGGAGGAGGTGAGGGAGTGTGGTGTCAGTAAAACAACCTCTCACTCGACGTCAACAAAACAAAGGATATGATCGTGGACTTCAGGAAACTGCAGAGGGAGCACCCCCCTATCCACATTGAAGAGACAGCAGTGGAAAAGGTGGAAAGTTTTAAGTTCCTCTGCATACACATCACAGACAAACTGAAATGGTCCACCCATAGACAGCATTGTGAAGAAGGCGCAACAGCGCCTCGTCAACCTCAGAAGGCTGAAGAAATTTGGCTTGTCACCCAAAACCCTGAAGGACTTTTACAGATGCACAATCAAGAGCATCCTGTCGGGCTGTATCACCGCCTGGTACTGCAACTGCTCCGCCCACAACCGCAAGGCTCTCCAGAAGGTGGTGCGGTCTGCAAAATGCATCACCGGGGGCAAACTACCTGCCCTCCAGGACACCTACACCACCCGATGTCACATGAAGGCCAAAAAGATCATCAAGGACAACAACCACCCGAGCCACTGCCTGTTCACACCGGTACCATCCGAAAGGCGAGGTCAGTACAGATGCATCAAAGCTGGGACAGAGAGATTGAAAAATGGCTTCTATCTCAAAGCCATCAGACTGCTAAACAGAAATCACTAACTCAGAAAGGCTGCTGCCTACATTGAGGCCCAATCACTGGCCACTTTAATAAATGGATCACTAGTCACTTTAACAATGCCACTTTATTAATGTTTACATGTCTTACATTACTCATGTCACATGTATATACGGTATTTATACCATCCACTGCATCTTGCCTGTGCCGCTCAGCCATCGTTCATCCATACACACATCCGTATGTACATATTCTCATTCACACCTATAGATGTGTGTAGTTGTTGGGAATTGTTAGATTACTTGTTAGATATTACTGCACCTGTTGGAACTAGAAGCACAAGAATTCCGCTACACTCACATTAACATCTGCTAACTATGTCTAACTATGTCTATGTGACTAATACAATTTTATTTGATATTTTGTTTATTTGCGTTTCGGTCTTCCTCCGGGTATACTAGGGGGATGTCGGTGTAAATATATTTTAGATGTTGGCAGCTGCATAGGCTATTTTTGTTGAGCGTGGCGATATACCGTTTTATCCACTATGGTCTGTCCATTGCCGTTGTAACCTACAAGGAAGCCAAAATGCTCCCAACCTGGAGAATTAAACAATTATGACGGATCCTCCAATTCTGGTTTATCGACCCCACCATTCGCCATCATACAGAACTAGTTTCTGGCTGCGCCTCAAAAGGACAGTTTGAAATGAGCCAATTAAGATTTGAATTTTGATTACAACATGCACATAGGCTCTAGTTGTTTTAACAGAATAGCATGACATGTTTTTACAATAAAAAAATAAACAGTGTAGGAATAGCCTAGTGATATTTTTATTTTTTATGTATCCATTTGGGTTCACAGTGCAGACCAAACAGAGGTCCCCTTACAAACGGTTCGGTAAAAATACATGTCATTACACCCTTACCTTGAAGTGACCCAAATTAATCTTTCGTCTATACATTTTTAGATAATTTAAACCAGAAAAAAACCAGAAAAAAAGAGAGAAAATGTATTTGGGACTGAGTCTGGCTTTAAACCTTTATACTAACATGAATTATGTCATCACACCTGAGGACACATTCAAAGCACTAATGCATGAAATGCTTCATTAATTGGATATCAAATCCAAATTGAAGGTAGCCATATAACATTGAGTTGTTTAGACAGTTAATTGCAACTATATGTTTTTTTTACTTTAATTTTAGCATGAATAATTTTTTGGGTCATAATTTAGCTGAGTTTCCCCAAGCAGCTGAAGTTTGTTAGAGATTTGGGCGAGAAGGGAGTGATCCATGCTCCGCTCCGCTCCCCCGCTCCCCCCCCCCCGGGTGAATTGCCCCCTCCCCCAGTATTATGTATGTTTCTAACATTGTGTTATATGTGAAAATGTGATTGTATTATAAATTGTATTTTAATGTTTAAGGACTCTTGGAAGATTAGTCCAGATGGGGACTAAAAGAGATCCTAATAAAATCAAATCCCTCTCTTCCTCCATCTCCTCATAACCAGCACATGAATGCAGCCATAGATCAGCAGGCTTCTAAGTAGAACAAGTAGCACGTGTTTGGTGTGGTTATGAGACATCCATCCAGTATGACTCCTGGACATACCTTCATTACAGTGAGATGACGTCACTCACCCCTAGGAGGAGAGCTAGTAATAATATTGAGATATCCATCCAGTTAGCCAAACGTGACCTGTATCATCAAAACATTTACACAATGTACTGACAAATCATATAAAAATAAAAAAAATCACTCATTTTAACCTTTAATTCAGTCTTTTTCTCTGAATTATGAACAGTGTATTATTATTTGATCCAACATTTAGCCTGATATCAACATGATTGGCTGACCCCAAACTACAATGCTCAGATAATGTCTGACTCATTTTCACACAGAATCATACTGACTATTTGGATTAGAAATGCTTCAATGACTTGACATTCATTCAAGAGATAAAAATTGCATCACTTGTTATCAATTCTAAAGGCAACGAAATTATCTAAAGAATGTTCTATTGCCTGATCTTTTTGCTTTCTTATATTTGTGGTACCTAATACACATGCAATGGCCTAAAATCACAATGGCTGAAAGACCGTAGAGCTTCAGATAGGCAGCTATGAGCTAGTAGCTAGTGCTCTCTTTAGAGGGGATAGCCTATAAATAGTGTGCGTGTTCGGTCTGTCTGTCCCTTTTAGTGCCAGCAGCAGTAAGTGGAACAGAGAGAGAGGGGGGGGGGGCACTGTCTAGACACATGCAGTACAAATCCTGGGGGAAGAGAGACAATGCAACACATTGCTGTTCCTGTCTCTCTCTGGCTCGATCAATAGTCTCTTAGACTAGGTGCTCCTTTTAGAGCAGTGGTCACCAACGTTTTTGAGTCAAGATCACTTTCTGAGTCAAAACGCAAGCTGAGATCTACCATTCAGATTGTATATATATTTTTTTCAACATAAGCCTATGTAACATGAACATATTTAAAAACAGTACGGTAGTAATGAAGTTGGTACAGTAGGCTTTAGGCTTAAATCATTATCACTGCACATTGGCTTTGCTTGAATTGCCCTGCCAATGCATTGCTGTTCTCAGACCATTTTTTAAATTGTATTTCAACATCTGAGGTAGGCTAAATGATCACACTGGTAACAGATCAGTTTTGTATTACTTGTGAGGCACAGCAGAGTGAGCATAGCTTTTTATAATTTGCTTTTTATTTTACTGGGCTGATGGAGCCTGGTCAGTCTTAACTTAATATAAAACATCAATAAAATCAATTTAGCCTCAAATAAATAATGAAACGTGTTCAATTTGTATTAAATAATGCAAAAACAAAGTGTTGGAGAAGAAAGTAAAAGTGTAACATGTAAGAAAGCTAACGTTTAAGTTCCTTGCTCAGAACATGAGAACATATGAAAGCTGGTGGTTCCTTTTAACATGAGTCTTCAATATTCCCAGGTAAGAAGTTTTAGGTTGTAGTTATTATAGGAATTCTAGGACTATTTCCCTCTATACCATTTGTATTTCATTAACCTTTGACTATTGGATGTTCTTATCGGCACTTTAGTATTGCCAGTGTAACAGTATAGCTTCCGTCCCTCTCCTCGCTCCTCCCAGGGCTCGAACCAGGAACACAACGACAACAGCCATCCTCGAAGCAGTGTTACCCATGCAGAGAGAGTGACGTTTGAAATGCTATTAGCGCACGCTAACTAGCTAGCCATTTCACTTCGGTTACACCAGCCTCATCTCGGGAGTTGATAGGCTTGAAGTCATAAACAGCGCAATGCTTGACACACAAGGAAGAGCCGCTGGCAAAATGCACGAAAGTGCTGTTTGATTGAATGTTTACCCGCCTGCTTCTGCCTACTACCACTCAGTCAGATACTTAGATACTTGTATGCTCAGTCAGATTATATGCAATGCAGGACACGCTAGAGAATATCAGGTAATATCGTCCACCATGTGTAGTTAACCAGTGATTATGATTGATTGTTTTTTTATAAGATAAATTTAACTAGCTAGCAACTCACCTTGGCTTACTGCATTCGCGTAACAGGCTCCTTGTGGAGTGCAACGAGAGAGGCAGGTGGTTATAGCGTTGGACTAGTTAACTGTAAGGTTGCAAGATGTCAGCTCGGGGAACCAGGTGAAAATCTGTCATTCTGCCCTTGAACAAGGCAGTTAACCCACCGTTCCTAGGCCGTCATTGAAAATAAGAATTTGTTCTCAACTGACTTGCCTAGTTAAATAAAAAAGGTATAAAAAAAAAATGTATATCATTTTTTATATAAAAAAACGTTTAACTAGTTAACTAGTTTAGCTTACTCATACACCCGGTTCAAACTGAGAGGGATGTTATGTTCACTAGCAGGCTATGGATATCCAACACTGGAACTCTTACAAGTCAAGGTAAGCTTTTGGTTTTATGAAATTTATTGCCACAGGGGCCCGCCGGTGTAACTGCTACACTGCTTGCTTATTGCACTGCATGATTGTAGCGGGTTTACTAATGTGTTAGTTCTGGTCTCTATGTCCACAGATACAACAATGAGCCAGATATTTCACTGGATGTATAAATGTGAAGCATCCAGTTGGTGTTTACACTCACTACTAAATATGGTCAAGAGAGGAAGCCCAGTGGCCGGCAGTGGGAGAAGATGGAGCGAGATTAATTTTGTCAGACATTATGCAAATTTAGTCATTGGTTAAACATTTTATTTCCATACAGTTTTCTGTTTCCAAAGCTAGAATCTGTAAGAGTGGACTATGTTTTGTAGACTTCACCCTTTGTTTCTAAAAACTGCATTGTTTAGGAGGGCAAATTGAGTTGTGGCATACACACACTAAACAGAGTAAGCGTTTCCTAGAGGAAATAGATATTAGAACGTGCCAATAGGATCTTACTGGCTCGTCCTTGGCTCTGCCCACCTCCTTGCTTGTTCTGCCCACTAGGATTAATTTGCTCCCATTGAAAACGACAGGCTCTGGTCAATCTTGGGTTAGTTATAAAAATCATTGGTATGACGTTGGCTAATATGGTGACAACGATGTAGGCTGTGTGTAGCGGTTATGAGATGAAGGTTTGGCTTGGAAAGGGGTTTTCGCATGGTCACGGACAGCTGGTTGTCTTTCTGGAAGATTCTCTCATCTCCACAGAGGAACTCTGGAGCTCTGTCACAGTGACCATCGGGTTCTTGGTCACCTCCCTGAACAAGGCCCTTTCTCCCCCGATTGCTCAGTTAGACCGGGCGTTCAAAACTTCTTACATTTAAGAATGATGGCGGCCACTGTGTTCTCGGGGACCTTCAATGCTGCAGATTTGTTTTGCAAACTGTTAAAGGCAAAATATGGCTATTTTGAAGAATCTAAAATATATTTTGATTTGTTTAACACTTTTTACTACATTATTCCATATGTGTTATTTCATAGTTGTGATGTCTTCACTATTATTCTACAATGTAGAAAATAGTAAAAATAAAGGAATACCCTCAAATGAGTAGGTGTCCAAACTTTTGACTGGTACTGTATGTAAACAAGGTATCAGTATCAAACCTGTTTTTCCGCTTTGTCATTATGGGGTATTGTCTGTGTAGAGTGATGAGGAAAATTTTTTATTTAATCAATTTTAGAATAAGGCTGTAACGTAATAAAATGTGTAAAAAGTCAAGGGGTCTGAATAATTTCCGAATGCACTAACGGTGTCTCATCTCAAGCAGAGAGTAAATGGATGAATTTAAAGATTGAATTGCCTTGTCAGGTGTTTACCACACACTGTGCTGCTGTGAGTGTGAATCACCAGGTCTGTTAGTTAATAACAGATTGACCTGGTCAGTCATACTGAATGTACAGTCGTGGCCAAAAGTTGAGAATGACACAAATATACATTTTCACATAGTCTCCTGCCTCAGTTTGTATGATGGCAATTTGCATATACTCCAGAATGTTAAGAAGAATGATCAGATGAATTGCAATTAATTGCAAAGTCCCTCTGCCATGCAAATGAACTGAATCCCCCAAAAACATTTCCATTGCATTTCAGCCCTGCCACAAAAGGACCAGCTAACATCATGTCAGTGATTCTCTCGTTAACACAGGTGTGAGTGCTGACGAGGACAAGGCTGGACATCACTCTGTCATGCTGATTGGGTTCAAATAACAGACTGTAAGCTTCAAAAGGAGGGTGGTGCTTGGAATCATTGTTCTTCCTCTGTCAAACATGGTTACCTGCAAGGAAACACGTGCCGTCATCATTGCTTTGCACAAAAAGGGCTTCACAGGCAAGGATATTGCGGCCAGTAAGATTGCACCTAAATCAACCATTTATCGGATCATCAAGAACTTCAAGGAGAGCGGTTCAATTGTTATGAAGAAGGCTTCAGGGCACCCAAGAAGGTCCAGCAAGTGCCAGGACCGTCTCCTAAAGTTGATTCAGCTGCGGTATCGGGGCACCACCAGTACAGAGCTTGCTCAGGAATGGCAGCAGGCAGGTGTGAGTGCATCTGCACGCACAGTGAGGCGAAGACTTTTGGAGGATGGCCTGGAAGGGAAGGATGGTCAAGAAGGGCAGCAAAGAAGCCACTTCTCTCCAGGAAAAACATCAGGGACTGCTGAGGACTGGGGTAAAGTTGTTCTCTGATGAATCCCCTTTCCGATTGTTTGGGGCATCCGGAAAAAAGCTTGTCCGGGGAAGACAACGTGAGCGCTACTATCAGTCCTGTGTCATGCCAACAGTAAAGCATCCTGAGACCATTCATGTGTGGGGTTGCTTCTCAGCCAAGGGAGTGGGCTCACTCACAATTTTGCCTAAGAACACAGCCATGAATAAATGGTACCAACACATCCTCAGAGAGAAACTTCTCCCAACCATCCAGGAACAGTTTAGTGATGAACAATGCCTTTTCCAGCATGAAGGAGCACCTTGCCCTAAGGCAAAAGTGATAACTAAATGGCTCTAGGAACAAAACATCGATATTTTGGGTCCATGGCCAGGAAACTCCCCAGACCTTAATCCCATTGAGAACTTGTGGTCAATCCTCAAGAGGCGGGTGGACAAACAAAAACCCACAAATTCTGACAAACTCCAAGTATTGCTTATGCAGGAATGAGCTGCCATCGGTCAGGATGTGGCCCAGAAGTTAATTAACAGCATGCCAGGGCGGATTGCAGAGGTCTTGAAAAAGAAGGGTCAACACTGCAAATATTGACTCTTTGCATCAACTTCATGTCATTGTCAATAAAAGCCTTTGACACTTATGAAATGCTTGTAATTTTACTTCAGTATTCCATAGTAACATCTGACAAAAATATCGAGACACTGAAGCAGCAAACTTTGTGGAAATTAATATTTGTGTCATTCGAAACTTTTGGCCTCAACTGTACAGGTGTTTACTCTACATGACAGCTGCATCTCCACCCACTGGTGTGGTCTGAGGAGAGGGGTCACTGTGTTTTGGGTTATTACAGCTGTTCACCCACCATTGAACCACAGAGCTAGTATGTTCAATTGAAGTGTGTGTGTGTGTGTGTGTGTGTGTGTGTAATTGGAGGCTGCTAGGCTAAATGATGACAGAGGGAGAAACACAGGTCCCGGTGCCAGATGTTAAGTAATGGGAAGAGTTCAATGTGACCGCCAGTGAGAGCGGGAGAGAGAAAGGGGAACAGAAAGAGGGTGAGAGAGACAGACAGAAGAGAGACAGCGAGAGAATATCAGCTAAAAGTAGCACAGGGATGATTAAATGAGTGAATCATACTCTGAACAAAGCAAGACTCCCCCCATTTCATCAAAGCACATTATCAGAAATTGGTGTGTGGAGAATGACTAAATTAGAGTTAGCAATCACTTCCCTATTCTGCTCTCTTCTCTCTGTAGTGAGATACAGTACAATGGGAGGCTGGGAGCTACGGACTGTGTGTGTGTGTGTGCGACACTATGAAAACACCAGTGATGTAGAAACATGTATAGTTAAAAGCCCATAATAAGAAGCATTAAAAACAGCTTCACTAAGTGGCTGACATGAAGAGACTAGACACACACCACGCTCACCAGTGCACACAGTCTCAATAGTCTAAAATATCTCAGCTGTTGCAATCGTACCCCCAGATCTGAAACGTTGCATTCGTGACGCCGAAGGAGAGAAAGTTAGTCAGCTGCAAAAAAAACAAGCTAGATGTAATGTGGTTAGGAGAGCAGCTTCTGCAATTACCACAACCATGGTACATACACACGCTAGTCTTCACATAAATGAATACTTCTATACTGGAATGCTCCACCATCGTGGGTGTACTACATAATGGCTAAATTAATTATAATACAGGATATATATAGTGTATTACTGAGTACTTACTGTGCCGTGAGACTTCGTAGAACAGAGGCTAGTGCTAGCAGGGCTCTAAAGTGCAACCAATTTGGTCGCATATGCGACAAAATATTTTTCTGTGTGACTAGTTGTTTTATTTTGGTAGCACTGTGCGACTAGGAAAGACATCTCCTAGATAATAATAGCAGTAATAATGAGGCTTCGCTGTACCATAGTTTCCGTTACTACAGCAAAAACGGCTTCCTTATAGCCCAAACAGGTCAAAATATCTGACCCATATTACCAGTGGAACATTTTTATCTTCCTATAGCGGATTGCAGGAACCGCATTTTACATTCATAAACCATTCTACAACTACTTGTGCGTCGTTAACCATTTGTTACACTTTGTTCAGTCATATTACCTCCTTGGCTAGCTAACAATGTGGTAACTTTACCAGTATATCCAAACACTTGGGGGCAAAGAAAGGAAAAGGCAGTTTCTTCAGAAGATCAATGATCATAGCAATGAATGAATGGCTGCTCTCTTGTATGTTGTCATCACAAACCTGTCGTTTTTAAAAGAGACAGTGTACAATTTAATGTAATGCATCTCAATAGGAAAATTGTGCTTTTACACAATGTAGTTAACCTAATATTCCACAAATTACCTTGTAAATACAATGACAGGTATTCGAATCAACATTTAAGCCTTTATAATAAACACATGTCTTCACAGTGTTACATATTAGTTACTACACAACATTCTAAAGCATCTAGAATTCATATAGCTTAGATGACAATCAATAAAAAAAAAACTCATTTTCTGGTGCTCAAATTTTATGTGGTTTTCCAAACATATACAAAAAAATTTGGGAGCACCATTTAGAGCCCTGAGTGCTAGACTACCTGCAATGCATCTCAAGCAGTCTCAGTCACTTATGAAGACCCCACTAAATAACAGCTGTTAGCCTTCGTTTTAAACGAAGACCACAGAAACCTGTGAGGCTAAACTAGGTTCAACCACAATCAGGCCGCAACCAAGTATAATCTCTAAGCAAGAGCATGTCTAACGCTAAACGCTGACGTTTTTACAAGTAGAAAAAAAGAAGGAGCACAATTAAAGTATTTAAGGAATAGTTTTTATGATAAGAAATTACTAAAAGTTCATAAATAAAACATTTTTTGGAGTGTTCCATGCTCAAATCAAGCACTACGTACACTCAAATATTTGAGTCACTTAGGTGAGACCAAAATGTTCTGCTGCCCCTTTAAGGGTTGGATGTAACCATGGTAAAGGGGGAACTCACATGTCTGTCTAAGACATGAGATTCTCCTACATCTGTTTACTAGCAGTTGAGCAAGCGCAAACTAAAATGGAAAAAAACTAATCTAGTGTGTGAAAAAAAGTAAATAGACAAGAAAACACGAGGACAAAAGTCAAAGACTTCCGGGTCAACTCGACCAAAACTTTAAAAATATATATATTTCAACACTTCACAAAATGTGCAAGCACTAACGATTAGGGTTCTGGACAATACAGCAGATTTTGAAGAACCAAAGAGTTTGGTCTGCTTCGTGTTTTCATTATTGCCATGGAACATTTTTTGCGATACTGGTATCATCACAGACTAGGTGGGATTTATGGGACTCTACGTAGTTTGTATGATAAATTACCAGCTCTGAAAACATGTCAGAAATACTAGGCTAATAGATACAGAAGATTGTGTTCTTAATTTCACCTATTGCATTATTTTTTCATTACAGGGCCGTTCCTCAAAGCAACTGATCAAGCTAGTCACATCATATGTTTGTTTACAAAGAGCTAATGGAGAAAATTGAAGTTTTCGTAATGTGCCTATCCACTGTTGTGCAGCGCAAGAGACAAAGTTGCACTTGAATTTCACTGCTAATGCTTGATCAACTCAGCAGAAAAATACATGTCCTCTCACTGTCAACTGCGTTTATTTTCAGCAAACTGAACATGTAAATATTTGTATGAACATAACATTCAACAGACATAAACTGAACAAGTTCCACAGACATGTGGCTAATAGAAATGGAATAATGTGTCCCTGAACAAAAAAGGGGGGATTTAAAATCAAAAGTAACAGACAGTATCTGGTGTGGCCACCTGCTGCATTAAGTACTGCAGTGCATCTCCTCCTCATGGACTGCACCAGACTTGCTAGTTCTTGCTGTGAGATGTTACCCCACTCTTCCACCAAGGCACCTGCAAGTTCCCAGACATTTCAGGGGGAGGGGGTGGCCCTATCCCTCACACTCCGATCCAACAGGTCCCAGACGTGCTCAATGGGATTGAGATCCAGGCTCTTCACTTGTCATGGCAGAACACTGACATTCCTGTCTTGCAGGAAATCAGAAATACTGCTCATTCTGTGCGTGGTGGCATTGTCATGCTGGAGGGTCATGTCAGGATGTGCCTGCAGGAAGGGTACTACATAAGGGAGGAGGATGTCTTCCCTGTAATGCACAGCGTTGAGATGGCCTGCAATGACAACAAGCTCAGGCCGATGATGCTGTGGACACACCATCTCAGACGGACCCTCCACCTCCAAATCGATCCCGCTCCGGAGTACAGGCCTCGGTGTAACGCCCATTCCTTCGACGATAAACGCAAATCTGACCATCACCCCTGGTGAGACAAAACCACAACTCGTCAGTGAACAGCACTTTCTGCCAGTCCTATCTGGTCCAGCAACGGTGTTGCCGGTGATGTCTGGTGAGGACCTGCCTTACAACAGGCCTACAAGCCCGCAGTCCAGCCTCTCTCAGCCTATTGTGGACAGTCGGAGCACTGATGTAGGGATTGTGTGTTCCAAGTGTAACTCGGGCAGTTGTTGTTGCCATCCTGTACCTGTCCCGCAGGTGATGTTCAGATTTCCCGATCCTGTGCAGGTGTTGTTACACGTGGTCTGCCACTGCGAGGACGATCAGCTGTCCGTCCTGTCTCCCTGTAGCGCTGTCTTAGGCGTCTCACAGTACGGACATTGCAATTTATTGCCCTGGTCACATCTGCAGTCCCCATGCCTCCTTGCAGCATGCCTAAGGCACATTCACGCAGATGTTCCACAGATTTCTTTTGGTGTTTTTCAGAGTCAGTAGAAAGGCCTCTTTAGTATCCTAAGTTGTCATAACTGTGACATTAATTGCCTACTGTCTGTAAGCTGTTAGTGTCTTAACGACTGTTCCACAGCTGCATGTTCATTCATTGTTTATGGTTCATTGAACAAGCATGGGAAACAGTGTTTAAACCCTTTACAATGAAGATCTGTGAAGTTATTTAGATTTTTACGAATTATCTTTGAAAGACAGGGTCCTGAAAAGGGGACGTTTCTTTTGTTGCTGAGTTTAGTTACAAATCTTAGACCTATAAAAGGTTGAACCCTTTAAGATGGGCCGAATAATTTCTCTCCAGCTCAGGGCTCCCAGCTATGCATTTGGTTTGCTAACTTTCATGCTAATTTCGTACTTTGTTAGCCTTATTTAGCATATCCCTAGCTCATAATTTACTTGTTCAGTTCGCACATCTATTTTTAGATGCAAATGTGAGTAAATGGTCACACTGTAGAACACTGAGCAAGAGGCCCACAGAGAAATGGAACGGAGGAATGGAATGCTAGACTACTCTAGGCACGTGAGGTGAGAAGTCATGGAGGACTGGGTCCAGTCCAGCGATTGGTGGGGTTGTTCCTGGTGGGTTTCCGGTCTGAGTCGTGCTCCAGAACAATGAGCCACAGGAAGGAGTGCTGGGGCGGAGAGGAAGTCAGACTGTGTAAAGGGGAGCGGTGTCGGTGCACACCCCCTGTGGGACTCCAGTGACCAACCACTCTCCATCTACTCCCATATAGAAGGGTTGACTAGTGTGACTACGCCACATGTTAACTCAATGACTTGTAGGCATGGGGGGAAGCTTCCTTCCTCTGGTGTGTCTACCCATTCTTCTAGGAAGGAACAGCTCTTTTAGGTGAAAGGGACCAAATCGCATCATTGAGAGTCAATCATTTGGCTCCCTAATGAGCATAATGCTTTTTGGCGATTATATGCAGATAAATTATAAACATTTGATGAAGATGTTGAATCCTCACTGCAGGAACAATAGGTAGTGGAGAAAGGGTCCAAAATATGCTAAAAGAAAACAGATTGAAGGTTATTAAAGCTAAAAATATATACAGTGCCTTGCGAAAGTATTCGGCCCCCTTGAACTTTGCGACCTTTTGCCACATTTCAGGCTTCAGACATAAAGATATTAAACTGTATTTTTTTGTGAAGAATCAACAACAAGTGGGACACAATCATGAAGTGGAACGACATTTATTGGATATTTCAAACTTTTTTAACAAATCAAAAACTGAAAAATTGGGCGTGCAAAATTATTCAGCCCCTTTACTTTCAGTGCAGCAAACTCTCTCCAGAAGTTCAGTGAGGATCTCTGAATGATCCAATGTTGACCTAAATGACTAATGATGATAAATACAATCCACCTGTGTGTAATCAAGTCTCCGTATAAATGCACCTGCACTGTGATAGTCTCAGAGGTCCGTTAAAAGCGCAGAGAGCATCATGAAGAACAAGGAACACACCAGGCAGGTCCGAGATACTGTTGTGAAGAAGTTTAAAGCCGGATTTGGATACAAAAAGATTTCCCAAGCTTTAAACATCCCAAGGAGCACTGTGCAAGCGATAATATCAAATCAAATCAAATCTTATTTGTCACATACACATGGTTAGCAGATGTTAATGCGAGTGTAGCGAAATGCTTGTGCTTCTAGTTCCGACAATGCAGTAATAACGAGCAAGTAATCTAACTAACAATTCCCAAAAAAACTACTGTCTTATACACAGTGTAAGGGGATAAAGAATATGTACATAAGGATATATGAATGAGTGATGGTACAGAGCAGCATAGGCAAGATACAGTAGATGATATCGAGTACAGTATATACATATGAGATAAGTATGTAAACCAAGTGGCATAGTTAAAGTGGCTAGTGATACATGTATTACATAAGGATGCAGTCGATGATATAGAGTACAGTATCAATGTATGCATATGAGATGAACAATGTAGGGTAAGTAACATTATATAAGGTAGCATTGTTTAAAGTGGCTAGTGATATATTTACATCATTTCCCATCAATTCCCATGATTAAAGTGGCTGGAGTAGAGTCAGTGTCATTGACAGTGTGTTGGCAGTAGCCACTCAATGTTAGTGGTGGCTGTTTAACAGTCTGATGGCCTTGAGATAGAAGCTGTTTTTCAGTCTCTCGGTCCCAGCTTTGATGCACCTGTACTGACCTCGCCATCTGGATGACAGCGGGGTGAACAGGCAGTGGCTCGGGTGGTTGATGTCCTTGATGATCTTTATGGCCTTCCTGTAGCATCGGGTGGTGTAGGTGTCCTGGAGGGCAGGTAGTTTGCCCCCGGCGATGCATTGTGCAGACCTCACTACCCTCTGGAGAGCCTTACGGTTGAGGGCGGTGCAGTTGCCATACCAGGCGGTGATACAGCCCGCCAGGATGCTCTCGATTGTGCATCTGTAGAAGTTTGTGAGTGCTTTTGGTGACAAGCCGAATTTCTTCAGCCTCCTGAGGTTGAAGAGGCGCTGCTGCGCCTTCCTCACGATGCTGTCTGTGTGAGTGGACCAATTCAGTTTGTCTGTGATGTGTATGCCGAGGAACTTAAAACTTGCTACCCTCTCCACTACTGTTCCATCGATGTGGATAGGGGGGTGTTCCCTCTGCTGTTTCCTGAAGTCCACAATCATCTCCTTAGTTTTGTTGACGTTGAGTGTGAGGTTATTTTCCTGACACCACACTCCGAGGGCCCTCACCTCCTCCCTGTAGGCCGTCTCGTCGTTGTTGGTAATCAAGCCTACCACTGTTGTGTCGTCCGCAAACTTGATAATTGAGTTGGAGGCGTGCATGGCCACGCAGTCGTGGGTGAACAGGGAGTACAGGAGAGGGCTCAGAATGCACCCTTGTGGGGCCCCAGTGTTGAGGATCAGCGGGGAGGAGATGTTGTTGCCTAACCTCACCACCTGGGGGCGGCCCGTCAGGAAGTCCAGTACCCAGTTGCACAGGGCGGGGTCGAGACCCAGGGTCTCGAGCTTGATGACGAGCTTGGAGGGTACTATGGTGTTGAATGCCGAGCTGTAGTCGATGAACAGCATTCTCACATAGGTATTCCTCTTGTCCAGATGGGTTAGGGCAGTGTGCAGTGTGGTTGAGATTGCATCGTCTGTGGACCTATTTGGGCGGTAAGCAAATTGGAGTGGGTCAAGGGTGTCAGGTAGGGTGGAGGTGATATGGTCCTTGACTAGTCTCTCAAAGCACTTCATGATGACGGATGTGAGTGCTACGGGGCGGTAGTCGTTTAGCTCAGTTACCTTAGCTATCTTGGGAACAGGAACAATGGTGGCCCTCTTGAAGCATGTGGGAACAGCAGACTGGTATAGGGGTTGATTGAATATGTCCGTAAACACACCGGCCAGCTGGTCTGCGCATGCTCTGAGGGCGCGGCTGGGGATGCCGTCTGGGCCTGCAGCCCATATTGAAATGGAAGGAGTATCAGACCACTGCAAATCTACCAAGACCTGGCCGTCCCTCTAAACTTTCAGCTCATACAAGGAGAAGACTGATCAGAGATGCAGCCAAGAGGCCCATGATCACTCTGGATGAACTGCAGAGATCTACAGCTGAGGTGGGAGACTCTGTCCATAGGACAACAATCAGTCGTATATTGCACAAATCTGGCCTTTATGGAAGAGTGGCAAGAAGAAAGCCATTTCTTAAAGATATCCATAAAAAGTGTTGTTTAAAGTTTGCCACAAGCCACCTGGGAGACACACCAAACATGTGGAAGAAGGTGCTCTGGTCAGATGAAACCAAAATTTTACTTTTTGGCAACAATGCAAAACGTTATGTTTGGCGTAAAAGCAACACAGCTCATCACCCTGAACACACCATCCCCACTGTCAAACATGGTGGTGGCAGCATCATGGTTTGGGCCTGCTTTTCTTCAGCAGGGACAGGGAAGATGGTTAAAATTGATGGGAAGATGGATGGAGCCAAATACAGGACCATTCTGGAAGAAAACCTGATGGAGTCTGCAAAAGACCTGAGACTGGGACGGAGATTTGTCTTCCAACAAGACAATGATCCAAAACATAAAGCAAAATCTACAATGGAATGGTTCAAAAATAAACATATCCAGGTGTTAGAATGGCCAAGTCAAAGTCCAGACCTGAATCCAATTGAGAATCTGTGGAAAGAACTGAAAACTGCTGTTCACAAATGCTCTCCATCCAACCTCAGAGCTCGAGCTGTTTTGCAAGGAGGAATGGGAAAAAATGTCAGTCTCTTGATGTGCAAAACTGATAGAGACATACCCCAAGCAACTTACAGCTGTAATCGCAGCAAAAGGTGGCGCTACAAAGTATTAACTTAAGGGGGCTGAATAATTTTGCACGCCCAATTTTTCAGTTTTTGATTTGTTAAAAAAGTTTGAAATATCCAATAAATATCGTTCCACTTCATGATTGTGTCCCACTTGTTGTTGATTCTTCACAAAAAAATACAGTTTTATATCTTTATGTTTGAAGCCTGAAATGTGGCAAAAGGTCGCAAAGTTCAAGGGGGCCGAATACTTTCGCAAGGCACTGTATATGCTATTATTAAAAGATAGATATATGCCTACTGATTTGATTAAAGTGTTGACAATGGAGTAGTCAACTGCTGCTTTCTGTGTAGTAAAGCCCACGTTTAACACCTGCTTCATTCTTCAATCATACCTGTAGGACTACTCATGGGCGCATGACTTTGTATAAAAGTGGGGGTGCACAATCTGGCGGGGGGCATCTTTTTTTTTTTTTTGTATTATTGCTTATGGTATGACGGTGATGTTTTTTGATGTTGTTTTTTTTAATAAAAGTTAAATATGCTTTATGAGTAGTTAATGACCATAGGGTGGCAACATAAGTGATTACAATAGGGCTTTCTCCATTTATACTGTTCAATCCAACTCCAAACAAAATTATATCCAGAATTGATCAATTTCCTGCAGTTTTATCACTTCCACACTGTGCCAAGCAGCATGATATGGGCAAAAAATATAGGCCTAGTTAATTGGTGAACTATTGGAATTATGTAAATGTAATGATTATTCTAATTCTATAGTTGGAATATAGTGGGCAGCACCTTGAATACATTGTTGTTTGACATGACAACGAATGAATAAACCAAAGTATTACTGACAGGGTAGGAATCAGTGTTTCCAGGCAACCCTAATTTAGATGTCACATTACATGTTTTTTTATATCATGTTGCTAGCTAGACAACATATTCATTACTTGTCTATTCCTCTCTGATAACATACCGTTGCAAAAATATGCTTATCTAGGCCTACACCAGCACCAGGCAGTATTAGCTAGCTAACTACGTTTGCTCAGACTCTTAGTACATTTAGCAAGCCAGCTAACTAGCGATTAGCGGCTAACACAAATTATTTATATATTTTTTATTAATTTTTTTATTATTTTATTAGACGCAAACTAATAGGGTATAAAACGCTTATGGAAAGCAGCATGTCACCAACACTGTTGCATCCACCTGACCATGTAGAGTTAACAGCAGGAGGAGAGGGAGAGAGAGAGATGACTCAAGTATCAAACAGAGTTAACTATAAAAACTGACATACGCACCAGAGTTGCATATCACATTTAACAAACCAAATATTGCAATACCATTATAGAAGGTAAAGTAAAAACTCAAAACGGCACATGCATCAATACCGATATAAAGTAAAATACGGTTTACAGCCTACCGCCTTCCCTCAAGGTCTAAAACCTTACCAGACTCAAACATCCTGCCCCCCCTCCCATGACAATCCCACCCACAGTGATTGATAAGCCAAACTATTAAAGGGCTAGTTCATCCAAATAACAAAATTACATTGTTTTCCTTACCCTAAGTGTCCACAGCAGCAGAAACAATAAAATACATAATTTGAAGAACAAAATTGTCACAAATCATATCTTTCAGTAAAACTGAAAATATAACTTTAATCTCAAGAGAAGACAGGTTTAATGTTAAAAAATGTTATCTTACTTTTAAAAAAAGTCCTAATCATATAGGCATTTTAACATTTGTCATTTAGCAGACATTCTTATCCAGAGCAACTTACACTAGTGAGTGTGAATTTAACCAGGTTCATATATTAATACAGCATGTTGATTTGTTATTATGCATGCCTGCATCCTGGGAGTAGGGGAGTGGGTACTTACGTTTTGAAACACCCACAACACGGTATCCCTCATATTGACCATATTCCCAAGTGTAACAGTTGTTAAAGTACTATGTGAATTTCACCAGGTTCATATATTATGTCATGTTGATTTGTTATTATGCATGCCTGCATCCTGGGAGTAGGGGAGTGGGTACTTACGTTTTGCCCGGCGTGCTCAAATCATTTTGATGCACTATGAGAGGTAGGCACGCTTTTTCTGTCTTCAGAAAAGTTTGATTATTTTAAGTACAAAGTCACACACAGTGTTCTGTTCATGAATAATGATGTATATTTAGAGGTTACTCATAAGTGGATGGTATTGTTAAGATGCACTTGTAACTGTACTTTTTAGGATGATATCAACATTCTGAATTCAACATGTGGTTAATAGCTAGCTAAGGTATTAGCAGGCTATTGTATGTGTGAACGATGGCTAGCTCCTCGAATGATCCCAGTCCCTCCTATTGTGCATCTGTTGTAGAAAGAGGCGACGATTCTCAGAACATATGTGCTCTACAATTGTTTTGTTTCCTTTTGGATGCAGGTATGTGGTTTTATCTATGTAAAATATGTTATGTGTTGATGCATAATAAGGAGAGGCTGTACTCATTTTTGTATTCTAAAATCATTTTGATGCACTATGAGGGAAAGAGGCAACGATTCTCAGAACATATGTGCTCTATAAATGTTGTATTTTCTTTTGGATGCAGAGAGTGAATTCTGCTTAATTAAAACAACCTGATCTCCAAAGTCCACGTCTATGGTCTCAATCAACCACACACAACGCAGAGCTACAATGGTGCAGCACAGCACCGGTTACAAGTGCATACATTTTCATACTGGTCCCCCATGGCAATCAAACCCACAACCCTGGCGTTGCAAGCACCATGTTCTACCAACTGAGCCACACGGGACCCTAGGCCTAGACGATATCTAAAACTACTAACACACTGAATTCATACATTTTCAGTCATTTTAATTGTAATGTCTTTCTACTCAATACCACAACTAATTTTACTTTAAAGTATTCAATAATTGAGCTGTGTATTTTTGGGATGGATCATAGCATTAGATATGTATTAGAGGCCACCAAAATAAAGCTCGTTCTGCATGCCCCCTGGACAAACTCCCAGCCCGGAACTCCCTGCATTTATGGAAAACACTGGAGTTAATGGGAACTGACGGACTGGTGGACCATGTCTAACAGAGCATAGTGAGAATGCAATGCACAGAGGGATCCATATTAGGACTCTATAATAGACAGTACTAGTAGATCTATAGTACTATTATAACGCACACCCTGGAATGTGTTTTGATTCCCCTCTATGGTTGTGACACCACTATAAAATCTATTTTTGACAAACGTGATATTCGCGTAGGCTCTAAACAATTATGTCTACATCTAAGTCTGATGAGGAAGTATGCCTATCATGCCACTATCTGGGGGAAGTCTTATTTATCATCACTGACAAATTAGTCAAGATCACACCTTTAGAAAGAGAAGAAAACTAGTCAAAATAATGGCAGCCGTGATATACAGCAATCACTGACACAAACTGCGACTCCAAACAGGAAATTAGTAGCTCTTTGGTGAGGAGATTTAAAGATAACTATATGTGGGGGGTATTAAAGCTTATAAAAGGTAGCCTAACTCAAGACAGTAGCACTTTGACAGTAAGGAAATGGCTGGGTTAAGGGTTTGTGTGTACATTGTGTGGAGCACACAAACACTGTCTCGTCTCAATGCCCCGCTGTTCAACTAAGTATGGAGCCAAAAAGTCACCATCACACCCTCTCTCATTCTGCCTTGGGGAGTGACGTTTCTCACTAATGGCGTGTTGATTATATGGGTGAGTGGTGCAAGGCACAAGCCGTATTATGGCCAGCGCTAAAACACAATGCTACACCATAAGGGGCCTGAGGAGAGGAAAAAAAACAAACACACAAAACCCATTAAATCTATGAGTCTCTCCTGTCACACGCATGCTGCATCAAAGAGAATAGCCTAGTGGTACAAACTAAAGGCCTGTGTGTGTCCGATATAGCCTATCCAGCATATTCAAACAGCCCAGCAACTAGCAGAAAGCCTCCTGGGCTTATAACTAATCCATATGCAAAAGGCTGGAAAAAGGCTAGGTCAACTATTTCGATTCCATAGTAAGGCTGAAACTGAAGTACTCCCTCTCCCCTTTCCAGCGTGTTCCCAATAAAGTCTAGTTATTGGATTGAATGTTTCCAAGTGCAGTGGGCGTACCAGGCATACACATGTGTACGCCAACATAAAATTCATGTAAAAATGTTATTTTGACGACACATCTTTTTGAGGGCATGTCACCAGCTCAGGTCTGCCAGTAGGGTAAGATGAGCGATTTTGTACATTCAGCATCACTCCATCAAGGGAAATATGGTATTCTTTCTAACAAAGATATCTACATGTATTTCAGGATGTTGCGTATCCCTGGAATTAAATCAGAAATCATGTAATCATATTTCTTTTTTTTAAGTGGTTGCCACTACTGTTTTAGAACTATGTCCATCTTCATTTCCCAAACACAATTCAACACAACCACAATCTCTTTTTTTGTATTTTAAGAATCTTTTAACACAGACTTAACACCGAATAAAAACTGTTTCACCCTCCAAAAATGAACCGTTTTTACATAGGGTTGGCCCTGCTGTTACCCCATATCCCAGCGATAATGCCTTGCATTACATTTGGACTATATTAGCCCACACAGCTATGCGGATGCACTTCATGTTAGGTTCAGGGCCTTATATTGAAGCTTATAGGAGACCCCAACTGATGTATAGAACAAAATAATAAATATCAACTTTGGTTTAGATACAAGCGTCATGAATCCTCTAACATAATACATTCGTTAGACTTGGTGAAAAAACTTTGGGGATCTGTTTCTTCTTTCCATGAAATGACGACCTCCTCCTAAATATTTGGTCAAATGATTCATTTTGTGTATGTTTTCCTAAAAACAAGGGTCGCTCAAATTACCCCACTCTCCCCTATGGGTGTCCATGGGGGGCAGCACGGTGCCTGGGGGCTGGGTCATTCAATTGTCCTGTATATGTACACACACTCATAGAACCAAAACGCAAGCACACACTCATGGAACACACACAGACACGAAGCTTGGGCGGTACCCAGATTGTCATACTGACCTTGTGCCATACCGGGATATTCGGTAACACAGACACTGAACACATGGGACACTACTTTCAAATCCCACTGAGCATGTGCAATCTGAAGGTTAGCAATGCTAATGATCTTTTGTAATCCTTAGGTTAGCAAGGCTAACAAGTTCATGTCAAATCCCATAGAGAATGCTCACTAAATGCTAACGAGTGCATTAAGAAAATGTTACAGTCCCTGACCTAAAGCATTTGCAGGAAAGACATCCCAGCTGAATAAGTTATACAAGTACACACAAAACTATATTAGACAGCAAGGCTCTTGATGCAGGAGGGGATTGTCTGCTGTTATGAAGCTTGATTTTGAAAGAAGCTAACCACTACTCAAATGTATAATAATAATAAACATAAAATAATCGAATACATTGTTTCAACAGTATAGAAAAACCCTCCCGTTTCCAAATACCCCGGTTTACGGTATACCGCCCAAACCTAAAAACACTGACACACACACACAGGCACACACACGGACCCAAAAACACACTCAAAGTGCTCACACACACACACAAAGACCACTCTAGGCTATTCATGAGGCTATTCATCCAAACCGTGTAGCTGAAAGGATGCAACAGGCCCTGCCAACGACAACAATAACACCAACAAGAGAAAAACGACTCAAAATAGAGACTCAAATATAGGGGAAAATCCTCAGTAATGGAATTCTGTTTTTTTTAAGATTTTATGCCAAACAAAAACCATTGATTTCAAAATTTAACAAACCATACTACTCTATTGTGGCTAACACCTAACTCTCGAAGTCCTCTGCAGATTCTGCAAAGGCTCTTTAATGTTGGCACAATCTGTCGATAATGAAGGGGGCTATACTTTTACTTGTTGGCTCTCTGTTTCTTTCTCACTCAAACACTCACAGCCCACGAGCGCCGCCCCTTTCCAAACAATGAGAGGTTTCAGCTCCCAAGGGGAAAAAACATTTGAGAGAACCAATCAAAGCCCTTGCACAATTTCTGAGCAAATGTTGCATTAACAAACGGCCTCCTTTCCAGACCAGTGTGGTCTAAGCTCTCCCTGCGTCACGTCAGCCAGGCCAATTACTTCAGCTGGCTGGTGTGCGACAGTGGCAAAGTTGGTTTGACATTGGATAGCCTATCTCTGGCGCTAGTAGGGACCATCAATAATGTACACAACAAAACTGGGACAATATTTTCACATTGCATAACTTCGTTTGTCAATATCCATCTATACTGAACTAAAATATAAATGCAACCATCTCTAAGATTTTGTTGAGTTAGTTCATATAAAGAAATTAGTCAATATAAATAAATTCATTAGGCCCTAATCTATGGATTTCACGTGACTGGGCAGGGGCACAGAAATAGGTGGACATAAGCCTACCCACTTGGGAGCCGGGCCCACCCACTGGGGAGCCAGGCCCAGCCAATCAGAATTTGTTTTTCCTCCAACAAAACAGCTTTATAACAGACAGAAATACTCCTCAGCAAAACTGGTGCAAAAGTGCACCTGCATAATGATAATGATGTTAAATCAGCTCGATGTTAAATCAGCCACACCTGTCAGGTGGATGGATTATCTTGGAAAAGTTGAAACGCTCACTAACAGGGATGTAAACAAATTTGTGCACAAAATCTGAAAGAAATAAGCTTGGAAAATTTCTGGGATGTTTTATATCAGCTCATGAAACATTGGACAAAAACATTACATGTTGCGTTTATATTTTTGTTCAGTATAGTAGAGCATAGTTCAGTACAGTACATTTGTGAACTCAACACTAATGTGCTCTACTGTGTACTGTACTCTATTCCACTCTACTGTACAGTATAACAAGATGGCACCGATAGCTCCTAGCCAACTTTCCAGTATTTTTTTCCTTAAATGATCTGCTCAGAACATTTGTAGTATTAGTACCTAGCGCCGAAAATAACTTTTGGACAAAAGGTCTTTTTCTGCCATTGAAATCCAGCATTTTTTCGAGAAGTCCATGTCCAAACAGTGTACTTTTCCATTTTTTGGGATGGAAAAATGCTCAGTGTACACTTAAATGACTGAAACAAGATAAAGTACAGTATGTAGACAAGAAAATTGACAAATATTTTTTTATAATATACAATCTATAATATAATCTATAATGTAAGAACTAACAATCACCAAAACAAAAAGCTAGACAGTAGCTTCGTTTCCATCCAATTTACGACAGATTTTCATGCGAATATTCTAGAATACACATATAAACTGCACATTTTCTTACCAGAGAAGTGTTTCCGTCAAAAATGACTAACAGATAAAAGGCTGGCTTAAATTGGAAAACGTAGTTTGATTACCAAGATTCTAATCTTTTGAGACACTTGCATTTTCAAGAATGTTTAATGTTACGAAATTGTATTTTTAGTTGTCACTCTGAATTTTCCCCTGATGTTGGTCCCTGTACGGGGATCCCAGCCATAACAGGTATGACATAGTGCATATAAAAATAGCTTTTGCGGTTGAGTTCCCATGTATCGAATAAAAAATACAAGTTAAATGGGTTTCCATCGCCTCCTCCCTAAGTTTGTTTTACTCACTGCTTTAGCACACTCTGCTAACCCTGATGTCCTTGCCGTGTCTGAATCCTGGCTCAGGAAGGCCACCAAAAATGTGGAGATTTCCATACCCAACTATAACTTTTTCCGTCAAGATAGAACTGCCAAAGGGGGAGGAGTTGCAGTCTACTGCAGAGATAGCCTGCAAAGTAATGTCATACTTTCCAGGTCCATACCCAAACAGTTCGAACTGGCAATTTTAAAAATTACTCTCTCCAGAAATAAGTCACTCACTGTTGCCGCCTGCTACAGACCCCCCTCAGCTCCCAGCTGTGCCCTGGACACCATTTGTGAATTGATCGCCCCCCCATCTAGCTTCCGAGTTTGTTCTGTTACGTGACCTAAACTGGGATATGCTTAACACCCCGGCAGTCCTACAATCTAAGCTAGATACCCTCAATCTCACACAAATCATCAAGGAACCCACCAGGTACAACCCTAAATCTAGACGTCATCCTGACCAACTGGCCCTCCAAATACACCTCCGCTGTCTTCAACCAGGATCTCAGCGATCACTACCTCATTGCCTGTATCCGCTACGGATCCGCAGTCAAACGACCACCCCTCATCACTGTCTAACGCTCCTTAAAACACTTCTGCGAGCAGGCCTTTCTAATCGACCTGGCCAGGGTATCCTGGAAGGATATTGACCTCATCCTGTCAGTTGAGGATGCTTGGTCATTCTTTAAAAGTAACTTCCTCACCATTTTAGATAAGCATGCTCCATTAAAAAATGCAGAACTAAGAACAGATATAGCCCTTGGTTCACTCCAGACCTGACTGCCCTCGACCAGCACAAAAACATCCTGTGGCGGACTCCAATAGCATTGAATAGTGCCCGCGATATGCAACTGTTCAGGGATGTCAGGAACCAATACACGCAGTCAGTCAGGAGAGCAAAGGCCAGCTTCTTCAGGCAGAAATTTGCATCCTGTAGCTCTAACTCCAAAAAGTTCTGGGACACTAAAGTCCATGGAGAACAAGAGCACCTCCTCCCAGCTACCCACTGCACTGAGGCTAGGTAACACGGTCACCACCGATAAATCCATGATTATCGAAAACTTCAACAAGCATTTCTCAACGGCTGGCCATGCCTTCCCCCCCCCGCAGCTACTCGCCCAAGCCTCTCCAGGTTCTCCTTTACCCAAATCCAGATAGCAGTTGTTCTGAAAGAGCTGCAAAACCCGGACCTGTACAAATCAGCTGGGCTTGACAATCTGGACCCTCTATTTCTGAGACTATCCGCCGCCATTGTCGCATCCCCTATTAACAGCCTGTTCCACCGTTCTTTCATATCATCTGAGATCCCCAAGGATTGGAAAGCTGCCGCAGTCATCCCCCTCTTCAAAGGGGGAGACACCCTGGACCCAAACTGTTACAGACCTATATCCATCCTGCCCTGCCTATCTAAGGTCTTCGAAAGCCAAGTCAACAAACAGGTCACTGACCATCTCGAATCCCACCGTACCTTCTCCGCTGTGCAATCTGGTTTCCGAGCCGGTCACGGGTGCACCTCAGTCACGCTCAAGGTACTAAACGATATCATAACCGCCATCGATAAAAGACAGTACTGTGCAGCAGTCTTCATCGACCTGGCCAAGGCTTTCGACTCTGTCAATCACCATATTCTTATCGGCAGACTCAGTAGCCTCGGTTTTTCTAATGACTGCCTTGCCTGGTTCACCAATTACTTTGCAGACAGAGTTCAGTGTGTCAAATCGGAGGGCATGCTGTCCGGTCCTCTGGCAGTCTCTATGGGGGTGTCACAGGGTTCAATTCTCGGGCCGACTCTTTTCTCTGTATATATCAATGATGTTGCTCTTGCTGCGGGAGATTCCCTGATCCACTTCTACGCAGACGACACCATTCTGTATACTTCCGGCCCGTCCTTGGACACTGTGCTATCTAACCTCCAAACGAGCTTCAATGCCATACAAACACTCCTTCTGTGCCCTCCAAATGCTCTTAAAAGCTAGTAAAACCAAATGCATGCCTTTCAACCGTTCGCTGCCTGCACCCACACGCCCGACTAGCATCACCACCCTGGATGGTTCCGACCTAGAATATGTGGACATCTATAAGTACCTAGGTGTCTGGCTAGACTGTAAACTCTCCTTCCAGACTCATATCAAACATCTCCAATCTAAAATCAAATCTAGAGTCAGCTTTCTATTCCGCAACAGAGCCTCCTTCACTCACGCCGCCAAACTTACCCTAGTAAAACTGACTATCCTACCGATCCTCGACTTCGGCGATGTCATCTACAAAATAGCTTCCAATACTCTACTCAGCAAACTGGATGCAGTTTATCACAGTGGTATCCGTTTTGTTACTAAAGCACCTTATACCACCCACCACTGCGACCTCTATGCTCTAGTCGGCTGGCCCTCGCTACATATTCTTCGCCAGACCCACTGGCTCCAGGTCATCTACAAGTCCATGCTAGGTAAAGCTCCACCTTATCTCAGTTCACTGGTCACGATGGCAAAACCCACCCGTAGCACGCGCTCCAGCAGGTGTATCTCACTGATCATCCCTAAAGCCAACACCTCATTTGGCCGCCTTTCGTTCCAGTTCTCTGCTGCCTGTGACTGGAACGAATTGCAAAAATCGCTGAAGTTGGAGACTTATCTCCCTCACCAACTTCAAACATCTGCTATCTGAACATCTAACCGATCGCTGCAGCTGTACATAGTCTATCGGTAAATAGCCCACTCAATTTTACCTACCTCATCCCCATACTGTTTATATTTATTTACTTTTCTGCTCTTTTGCACACCAGTATCTCTACCTGTACATGACCATCTGATCATTTATCACTCCAGTGTTAATCTGCAAAATTGTAATTATTTGCCTACCTCCTCAAGCCTTTTGCACACAATGTATATAGCCTCTTTTTTTTCTACTGTGTTCTTGACTTGTTAATTGTTTACTCCATGTGTAACTCTGTGTTGTCTGTTCACACTGCTATGCTTTATCTTGGCCAGGTCGCAGTTGCAAATGAGAACTTGTTCTCAACTAGCCTACCTGGTTAAATAAAGGTGAAATAAATAAAAAAATTATATGCCTTCATTTCCCCCCAAAATACAACGATGTGCTTTCATTTGACGCCAGACTTATGAACTTCACAGTTAGTGCTCATAGGCAAGAATGAACCAACTGCTCTGAATTCAAATGGCTTTTGCCATTGATGCTGTGATCCAAATACTAGTGTAACACTCAATACACACAGCCTACAGACAAAAACTAAATACGTCCACAAGCAATACAGTGCATTCGGAGTACTCAGACCCCTTGACTTTTTCCACGTTACGTTTCAGCCCAATTCTAAAATGTATAAAAATATAATCCATTTTAGAATAAGGCTTTCCTCAATGTACACACAATACCCCGTACTGTCAAAGCAAAAACAGGTTATACATTTTTGCCCATTTAAAAAAAAAATTATGAAAGAGAACTTATTTACGTTAGTATTCAGACCCTTTGCTATGAGACTCGGAATTGAGCTCAGCTGCATCCGGTTTCCATTGACCATCCTTGAGATGTTTCTACAATTCGATGGGAGTCCACTTTTGGTAAATTCAATTGATTGGACATGATTTGGAAAGGCACCAACCTGTCTATATAAAGGTCCCACAGTTGACAGTGCATGTCAGAGCAAAAACCAAGCCATGAGGTCGAAGGAATTGTCCATAAAGCGCAGAGAGAGGATTGTGTCTAGGCACAGATCTGGGGAAGGGTGCCAAAAATGTTCTGCAGCATTGATGGTCCCCAAGAACACAGTGGCCTCCATCATTCTTAAATGGAAGAAGTTTGGAACCACCAAGACTCTTCCTAGAGCTGGCCGCCCGGCCAAACTAAGCAATCGGGGAGAATGGTGTTCATTCTGCAGAGCTCTAGAATTAGTCTGTGGAAATGGGAGAACCTTCCAGAAGGACAACCATCTCTGCAGCACTCCACCAATCAGGGCTTTATGGAAGTGGCCAGATGGAAGCCACACTTCAGTAAAAGGCACATGACAGCCCACTTGGAGTTTGCCTAAAGGTGCCCATAGGATTCTCAGACCATGAGAAACAATAGTCTCTGGTCTGATGAAACTCTTGGCATGAATGCCAAACATCACATCTGGAGGAAACCTGGCACCCTCCCTACGATGAGGTGTGTTGGTGGCAGCATCATACTGTGGGGATGTTTTTCAGCGGCAGAGACTGGGAGACTAGTCAGGATCGAGGGAAAGATGAACGGAGCAAAGTACAGAAAGATCCTTGATGAAAACCTGCTCCAGAGTGTTCAGGACCTCAGACTGAGCCGAAGGTTCACCTTCCAACAGGACAACGACCCTAAGCACAGCCAAGACAACGCAGGAGTGGATTTGGGACAGGTCTCTGAATGTCCCCGAGTGGCCCAGCCAGAGCAAAGACTTGAACTCAATCGAACATCTCTGGAGAGACCTGAAAATAGCTGTGCAGCAACGCTCACCATCCCACCCGACAGAGCTTGAGAGGGTCTGCAGAGAAGAATAGGATAAACGCCCCAAATACAGGTTTACCAAGCTTGTAGCATCATACCAAAGAAGACTTGATGCTGTAATCGCTGGCAAAGTTGCTTCAACAAAGTACTGACTAAATGATCTGAATACTTATGTAAATGTGATATTTCCATTTGTTTGTTTTAATACATTTGCAAAAATGTCTGTTTTAGAATAAGGCTGTAACGTAACAAAATGTGGAAAAAGTCAAGGGGTCTGAATACTTTCCGAATGCACTACATCTAGACCTATACAACCTAACCTATACACCCTAACACCATTGTGTCCAAACAGCCTATCCTACTACACTATGGATAATTATTTTATGGGTATTTCTGTCACATCCCCTCCAGTCAGTAAGACCTAAACCTAGTCACGGTAGTCATGTTTTCTACTGTTCTGTGGGAGAGCTAGACGTGCATGCCAGGCTGACAACACACACACACACACACACACACACACACACACACACACACACACACACACACACAAGTTAGATCCACACACACACGCACGCCAGGCCTTTCAAGTGACCTTTTGTGTACAGTTATTGTAGTTTGGTGCATTTCTCAGCATGTATTTTGGCCGCCAGCCCTGCTGTGTGTTTCAGCGTATTGTTGTGAGAGGCTGGGCTGGCTGGCTGAGGTGAAACAAGCAGGCTAACTAAATAATCACAAACTGAAATTTGCATCAGTCAGCTGCATGCAGTGACAATGAGATGAACTCTGTCTCTTATACACTGAAATTGTGCAAATTGTTTTGCCATCTTTCCTCCAGTCTTGTCTAGGGCCTTTTCTGTATTGATATAAACACAGTCAATTGCTCAAACACCAGCTGACAGCAGCGAGCCACATAAAATCTGATTTAAATCTGATCCAGGGAGACAAACACTATGGGTCATTTCCATGTAAAAGGACCCATGAGCACCAACGTGAAGTTTATAGGAGCATGTCAAATTGGTTGTGACATGAAAGCTGAGAATCTATATATTTTTTTAGATAAGGGATGGCTACATGCAAAAGTATGCGGATACCTGCTCCTCGAACATCTCTTTCCAAAAATCATGGGTATTAATATGGAGTTGGTTCCCCCCTTTGCGGCTTCAACAGCTCCCACTGTTCTGAGAAGGCTTTCCACTAAATGTTGGAACACTGCTGCAGGGGCTTTCATTCAGGCACAAGGGCATTAGTGAGGTTGGACTCTGATGTTGGGCGATTAGGCCTGCATTGCAGTCAGCATTCCAATTCATCCCAAAGGTTTTAGATGGGGTTGAGGTCAGCGCTCTGTGCAGACCAGTCAAGTTCTTCCACACCAATCTCAAACCATTTCTGCATGGACCTCGCTTTCTGCACAGGAGCATTGTCATGCTGAAATAGGAAAGGGCTTCCCCAAACTGTTGCCACAAAGTTGGAAGCACAGAATCGTCTAGAATGTCATTGTCTGCTGTAGCATCAAGATTTCCTTTCACTGGAAAAACACCTTGAGGATTGATTATAAAAAACGTTTGCCATGTTTCTGTCGATATTATGGATGTAATTTGGAATTTTGACGTTGTCGTGACCGCTATTTCCGGTGGATTTCTCAACATTACGTGAACAACAGAGGTATTTTGGGTATAAAATGATCTTTATGGAACAAAAGGAACATTTGCTGTCTAACTGGGAGTCTCGTGAGTGAAAACATCAGAAGCTCAAAAGGTAAACGAATAATTTGATTGCTTTTCTGATTTTCGTGACCTAGCTTGCTGCTGCTAGCTGGACATAATGCTATGCTAGGGTATCGATAAACTTACAAACGCTTGTCTTGCTTTGGCTGTAAAGTATCATTTCAAAATCTGACACGACAGGGTGATTAACAAAAGGCTAAGCTGTGTTTTCCTATATTGCACTTGTGATTTCATGAATCTGAATATTTTCTAGTAATATTTTTTGACCGTTCCGCTATGCTAATTAGTGTAGTTGACAATTCTCCCGGATCCGGGATGGGTAATTCCAAGAGACTCCTCTATGCAAGTAACCATTTCAATGAAATGTCACTGCGAAACTGTTGATAGCCAGAGCGACTTTACTATCTGCTCTGATTCCATAACGCTCTCGTCGGAATGCGCAGAATAACTGACAAATTTACGAACGCTCAACACCTGTTGAATATGGCCGGTGTCAGTAAACATTGGCAAAAAAGCATAAAATTGTTGCAAGCAGCACATTTGCATCCACCAATGCTCTGGATAACATAAAAACAGCCTAAATAGCTCTGCTAGGGCAAGTAAAATGATCAGTGAGCTGTCCTCTCATGGTGTCTGGAAGTAGCTAGCAAGCTTGGGTGCTTGACTGCTGTTAGAACAGAACGCTCAGATCAATCCTAAAAGAGATGGGTGGGTCTAAAGCTTAAGAGGGTAGGAACGATGCTGATTGTAGACAAAGAAGAGCTCTCCAGTAGGTACCAAATACATTCAAAAACTTTCTCAAAATTGGAGGATACAAGTTTCTCAACTTTCAAAGCAGAAATACTTTCAAAATTTGCTACATAAGGCCGAATCGAGCCGGTCGGTCACCTATGAACATCCTTTTCTGGCTCAAATAAGATTCCCTCAAGATTTCGACATCAGAACAAAGACTCCAAATTCGAAATGTGATATGTAAATTAAGTTACAAGTATTTGAAACTATCTACAATGGTCAGGGAAAAATGTCCTTTTTTATTCGGTCATGGAAATAAATTAATTTCTTGTTACCAAGTCATTAACTCTATGCCTTTAGTTTTCCATGTGGACCAATTTAAAATCGGTGAATTCTGAAAAGCAATCCAAGGATTGTTCCATAAGGTTGTTTTAAAAAAGTATAATAATAATTGAATTGGCTCCAATCGCAAATCATAGTCACAAACCACAATTGGGTCACCTGCTACTGTCCTCCCTTCCACTGGTATATTGTTATATTCAGCTGATATCTCTGGTCTGTTCAACGCTGGTCCGACCAATCTGATTCCACCCTTCAAGATTGCTTCGATCACGTGGACTGGGATATGTTCCAGAAAGCATCGGACAATAACATTGATGTATACGCTGATTCGGTGAGCGAGTTCATTAGCAAGTGCATCGGCGATGTTATACCCACAGCAATGATTAAAACATTCCCCAAACAGAAACCATGGATTGATGGCAGCATTCGTGCAAAACTGAAAGCGCGAACCACTGCTTTTAATCATGGCAAGGTGACCGGAAACATAACCGAATACAAACAGTGTAGCTATTCCCTCCACAAGGCAATCAAACAAGCTAAGCATCAGTATAGAGACAAAGTAGAGTCGCAATTCAACGGCTCAGACATGAGACGTATGTGGCAGGGTCTACAGTCAATCACGGACTACAAAAAGAAAACCAGCCCCGTCACGGATACCGATGTCTTGCTCCCAGACCAACTAAACAACTTCTTTGCTCGCTTTGAGGACAATACAGTGCCACTGACACAGCCCGCTCCCAAAACATGCAGGCTCTCCTTCACCGCAGCCAACGTGAGTAAAACATTTAAAACGTGTTAACGTTGCCGGCCCAGACGGCAACCCAGGCCACGTCCTGAGAGCATGCGCAGACCAGCTGGCTGGTGTGTTCACGGACATATTCAATCAATCCCTATCCCAGCCTGCTGTTTCCACATGCTTCAAGAGGGCCACCATTGTTCCTGTTCCCAAGAAAGCTAACAGGTAACAGAAGTAACAGAGCTAAACGACTATCGCCCTGTAGCACTCACTTCAGTCATCATGAAGTGCTTTGAGACTAGTCAAAGATCATATCACCTCCACCCTACCTGACACCCTAGACCCACTCCAATTGCTTACCGCCCCAATAGGTCCACAAACAACGCAATCACACTGCCCTAACCCATCTGGACAAGAGAAGTACCTATGTAAGAATGCTGTTCATCGATTACAGCTCAACATTCAACACCAGAGTACCCTCCAAACTCTTCATTAAGCTCGAGACCCTGGGTCTCGGCCCCGCCCTGTGCAACTGGGTCCTGGACTTTCTGACAGGCCGTCCCCAGGTGGTGAGGGTAGGAAACATCTCCACCCCGCTGATCCTCAATTGGGTGATGGGGTCCCACAAGGGTGCGTTCTCAGCCCTTTCCTGTACTCCCTGTTCACCCATGACTGCGTGGCCATGCACGCCTCAAACTCAATCATCAAGTTTGCAGTTTGCAGATGATACTACTGTGGAAGGTTTGATTACCAACAATGACGAGACTGCCAACAGGAAGGAGGTGAGGGCCCTCGGAGTATGGTGTCAGGAAAATAACCTTGCACTTAACGTCAACAAAACAAAGGAGATGATCGTGGACTTCAGGAAACAGCAGAGGGAGCACCTACCTATCCACATCGATGGGAGAGTAGTGGCTAAGTTCCTCGGTGTACACATCACGGACAAACTGAAATGGTCCACCCACACAGACAGCATGGTGAAAAACGCCCAACAGCATCTTTTAAACCTCAGGAGGCTGAAGAAATGTGGCTTGTCACCTAAAACACTCACACTTTTACAGATGCACAATCGAGAGCATCCAGTCGGGCTGTATCACCACCTGGTACGGCAACTGCTCCGCCCAACAATCGTAAGGCTCTCCAGAGGGTAGCGAGGTCTGCACAACACATCACCGGGGGCAAACTACCTGCCCTCCAGGACACCTACAGCACCCGATGTCACAGGAAGGCCATAAAGATCATCAAGGACAACAACCACCCGAGCCACTGCCTGTTCACCCTGCTATCATCCAGACGGCGAGGTCAGTACAGGTGCATCAAAGCTGGGACCGAGAGACTGAAAAACAGCTTCTATCTCAAGGCCATCAGACTGTTAAACAGCCACCACTAACATTGAGTGGCTGCTGCCAACACACTGACTCAACTCCAGCCTCTTTAATAATGGAAATTGATGGGAATTGATGTAAAATATATCACTAGCCACTTTAAACAATGCTACCTAATATAATGTTTACATACCCTACATTATTCATCTCATATGTATACGTATATACTGTACTCTATATCATCTACTGCATCTTTATGTAATACATGTATCACTAGCCACTTTGTACTATGCCACTTTGTTTACATACTCATCTCATATGTATATACTGTACTCGATACCATCTACTGCATCTTGCCTATGCCGCTCTGTACCATCACTCATTCATATATCTTTATGTACATATTCTTTATCCCTTTACACTTGTGTGTATAAGGTAGTAGTTTTGGAATTGTTAGTTAGATTACTCGTTGGTTATTAATGCAATGTCGGAACTAGAAGCACAAGCATTTCGCTACACTCGCATTAACATCTGCTAACCATGTGTATGTGACAAATAACATTTGATTTGAGTTGAGTACCCTAATGTCCTGTACTGGGGGGTGGCAGATAGCTTAGACGTTAGAGCATTGGGCCAGTAACCGAACGGTCACTAGCTCAAATCCCTAAGCCGACAAAGTGGGGGAAAAAACAATAATCTATGTGCCCTCGAGCAAGACACACCAGGTGTGAATCAACTTCACTTACTGAGGTTCAATAACCAAAATAGATTTTTGGAAACTGCTCCACAAACAGAGGAGACAGACCAGCTCGAGATAGATGGCTAGAGAAAGGCCGCCAGACACTCTTGAGCACAAAGTGGCCCAGAAGAGCCAATTACACTTAAGCAGTGCTGAAGTGAGCAAGCACTGATGACTATGAGTAAATGGCTTTTAGCACATTAGCGAGAAGAGAGTACCACTAGCCTCTTTCTCGCTCTGCCTCTCCCTCACGCCACACAATCCTCCTGTTCATTCAGCTCTCTCTCTGTGTCAGTGCTGAAAATGATCTCTCATTGCTGGCACTAGGTGAGAACGATGGCGGGAAACATTTCACACACAGGAAAGGCTCTGAGTGGGGCAGGACTTGCAAGGTTAGGTCCCTACCTCGGTCTGGCTTCCAGACAGCCTGTTGCAGGGGAAAAGTTTTGGGCAATATTACAATAGCATCACCTATCGATGTTGATTGACAGCCATCGTCAATGGTGACGACATTGTGATGCGACAATGACAAAAAGCAGTGGAACTGGCTTCGAGGTACAGAGTTGAGTGAGGAGTTTAGGCTATTTGAACTTGATTGGCATGGAGTCTCGCAGCGCACAACAGGACAGCAAGTGACATTCCGAGTAATTTAACTATTCGCTATAGCCTATTTCAAGACATATGTGATACAGAATGCAAGAGAGGAATATAGGCCAGACAGAGCGGAAAATTAGACCAAAGCAGCACAAAATGTTCAGTCAGAAAATCTTGTTCTCTCTGTCGGATGCATGGGCTATAGCCTAAACCTGTTCATTTTTTAATAGAAACAGATATTCCTTAAATATCTTGTGTTTAGCCATTTAAAAAAGACATTGCCTATATTCCCATTTCTCCACATTCGATAGGCTATATAAATATGAAAGCTACGCTTTGTCGTTTTAGGCATGACTTTATTTGGTTTATTTGAATAGGCTAAAAACGTACGGTAGTCAGGAGACTAATAATGAGAGAGAGCAAACAATACCAATAGCCTATAGATAAATAAAATGACAAGTTGAATCAAGTTTAAGCTTATTAAGAAATTATGCATACAGGCTGGGAAAATCCCTCCAAGCGAGGTTGAAAGTCCAATAACATATCATAAAAGTTATGAACAATAGCTTATTTGCCAAATATTCTAGCCTACGAAGGTGCTGTCCTAAAGTTGGGTCTTTGAAAAATAACAAGAATGAAAGCCTACAGCCTCAGCCTTTTGTCAATCACAGCTTTATGATAGAACAAACCTTTTTTTTCTATAATTTTATGAGGCAAAAAAATAAATGATCCAGTTCTGAAGACAGTAGAGTGCTTCTATTTAGCCCATGACATCACTATGGTATAAGACCGTTTCTCATTAGACTGCTCCATCACGGCGCGCCACACACACACCTGCTCCATCACAGCGCGCCACACACACACCTGCTCCATCACAGCGTGCCACACACACACATGCTCAATCACAGCGCGCCACACACACACATGCTCCATCACAGCGCGCCACACACACACACGTGCTCCATCACAGCGCGCCACACACACACCTGCTCCATCACAGCGCGCACACACACACACCTGCTCCATCACAGCGCGCACACACACCTGCTCCATCACAGCGCACCACACACACCTGCTCCATCACAGCGCGCCACACACACACCTGCTCCAACACAGCGCGCCACACACACACACACACACACCTGCTCCATGCTGAATCTCCACCAGAAAGGAATATTAGAAAAGACTTGCACTTCACCTCTGCCCAGGCTTTCAACAACTGTATATTTCACCATGATTTGTCCAATTTCATTCTATTGGAGGGGGGGGGGGCAATAGCATTAAATCAAATGCAACTGGGCGAATCATGAGGAAAGATACAGTTTGGATAGCAGGGCTGGGAATTGCCATGGACCTCACGATACTATTATTATTTTATTTTACCTTTATTTAACAAGGCAAGTCAGTTAAGAACAAATTCTTATTTTCAGTGGGTTAACTGCCTGTTCAGGGGCAGAACGACAGATTTGTACATTGTCTGCTCGGGGGTTTGAACTTGCAACCTTCCGGTTACTAGTCCAACGCTCTAGCCACTAGGCTACCCTGCCGCCACAATGCCTTGGTGCCAATACGCAGAAGTATTGCGATATTGTCAAAATAATATCCAGATATGTAACTATTAGTGGTGCAACAGATCACAAAACTCATGGTTCGGATCACAGTTTTGAGTCAGATGTCTAAGGGATTGGTGAGAGGGCAAACCCTGCCATGGGGTTGGGAAGAGAGGGAATGAGATATCACCCCCCCCCCTCTGCTTCCTATTTCAACTGGGTTCAGAAATGGGAAAATGGTCATGTGATATACTCAGCTGCCATGGAGTGAAGGAATATCCCCCTTCTTTCAAATACCCCCATTCTGTCTTTTGACACAGCCCTGCCCTGCCCTGCCCGTTTCCCAGCGCGGCACTCTCTCTCACACTCACACACCTAAAAAGGGAGCCCTGGAGTTCCACATTCCCCACATGCCTCGTCCCATCCCCTAGTCAGCCTGGGCTGCTGCCATTTATGCTGCCCTGCTCTGCTGAGGCTACAGAAACATAATATTACGCAATACAGCAGAGGTTGAGTCCACATTACATACACAAACTGCTGCAGGACAGTGTGTGTTTCTGTGATGGACCCATATTAAGTATATTATTGATTACCCAATATCCAGAGTGTGCATTTGTGTTGGAGAAGGTCAAGAGTTGGTTCCGTCACGGCACGAAGCAAATAAGTGGACATGACATATCAGCATGACATTTTTAGGCAGGGACCCGCCTCCATTGCCGCGTGGCTCAGCTGTGGTTGCAGTGGCTAACTACTATAGCTAGCTGGTCTTTAGATCTCCCACCAGTCTGCTGCTTGTCGGACACAGAGTCTATTACTCACACACACTGCTCAGCTGAAGTGACTGAACAGGCCACAGTGGACTCACACTAGAGGTCAACAGATTAATCGGAATGGACGATTAATTAGGGCTGATTTTAAGTTTTCATAACAATCAGAAATCGGTATTTTTGGATGCCAATTATTTAAAAATTGCTGTTACATTGCACAACCTTCAATGTTATGTCATAATTACGTAAAAATCTGGCAAATTAGTTTGCAATGAGCCAGGCAGCCCAAACTGATGCATATGCCCGGACTCTACTTGCAATGAACGCAAGAGAAGTGACACAATTTCAATTGGTTAATATTGCCTGCTAACCTGGATTTATTTTAGCTATATATGCAGGTTTAAAACTATATAGTTCTGTGTATTGATTTTAAGAAAGGCATTGATGTTTATGGTTAGGTACACGTTGGAGCAACGACAGCCCTTTTTCGCGAATGCGCACCGTATCAATTATATGCAACGCAGGACACATTAGATAAACTAGTAATATCATCATCCATGTGTAGTTATAACTAGTGATTATGATTGATTGATTGTTTTTTATAAGATAAGTTTAATGCTAGCTAGCAACTTACCTTGGCTTACTGCATTCGCGTAACAGGCTGGCTCCTCATGAGGCAGGTGGTTAGAGCGGTGTACTAGTTAACCGTAAGGTTGCAAGATTGAATCCTGAGCTGACAAGGTGAAAATCTGTCATTCTGCCCCTGAACAAGGCAATTAACCCACCGTTCCTAGGCCGTCATTAAAAATAAGAATGTGTTCTTAACTGACTTGCCTAGTTAGACTCAGGGATGCCATCTGTTAAGATAAAATACAGAACGGCTCTGTATTTCACTGAAAGAATAAACTTTTTGTTTTCGAAATGATAGTTTCCGTATTCGACCATATTAATGACAAAAGGCTCATATTTCTGTGTGTTATGTTTTAATTAAGTATATGATTTGATAGAGCAGTCTGAGCGATAGTAGGTATCAGCAGGCTCGTAAGCATTCATTCAAACAGCACTTTCGTGCATTTTGCCAGCAGCTCTTCGCTGTGCTTCAAGCATTGCGCTGTATGACTTCAAGCCTATCAACTCCCGGGATTAGGCTGGTGTAACCGATGTGAAATGGCTAGCTAGTTAGCGTTTCAAACGTCACTCGCTCTGAGACTTGGAGTAGTTGTTCCCCTTGCTCTGCATGGGTAACGCTGCTTCGAGGGTGGCTGTTGTCGATGTGTTCCTGGTTCGAGCCCAGGTAGCGGCGAGGAGAGGGATGGAAGCTATACTGTTACACTGGCAATACTATAGTGCCTATAAGAACATCCAATAGTCAAAGGTTAATGAAATACAAATGGTATAGAGAGAAATAGTCTTATAATAACTACAAACTAAAATTCCTTCTTGGAATATTGTAGTCTCATGTTAAAAGGAACCACCAGCTTTCATATGTTCTCATGTTCTGAGCAAGGAACTTAAACGTTAGCTTTCTTCTCCAACACTTTGTTTTTGCACTATTTAAACCAAATTGAACATGTTATCATTTATTTGAGGCTAAATTGATTTTATTGATGTTTTATATTAAGTTAAAATAAGTGTTCATTCAGTATTGTTTTAAATTGTCATTATAACAAATCTTTTTTTTACATTTTTTATAAAATCGGCCGATTAATCGGTATCTGCTTTTTTTTTGGGTCCTCCAATAATCGGAAAATCATAATCGGTCGACCTCTAACACACACACACACAAACAAGGCATTACCCCATTCTGCGCTGTGTAATTACACAATGATGGACTCAACCACCTCAATTATGGAGCCTCTCTCTCTATGCGAAGCTAGCAGCACACCAGGGTATCTTGGTTCACACATTGCTAACTGGCTGAGCCAAAGAGGCAGTTATTACGAAGTTACAAATTAACAGGGCTAATGAGGCTAATGCTAAATATCGCAAGTAAATGTTGCCGCTACTTTTCACATGGCACAGACAATCAAAGCTACTGACTAGTTTGAAACAAAACTGACCTAGAATGAGTGGAATCAATGTTTTTTCAATTATTTTCTACAATTGAGAATAGCCTGACCAAAGTTAAAGGTTAACATGCAAACCTCACCGGCCACATTGCACGAACATCTACGTAGTCAAGAGCTAAAATAGAACTCGGTTCTATTTGAGACGCTCCATGCGCTGCAAGTCCCCTCCTTATTGGATATCAGGATGATACAAACCCACGTGGATGCTTGAAGGAAAAACGAGGAGAGATTAACTAAAGATAAGAAATTAGATATACAGCACATTTTCAAATCAAACTTTATTTGCCACATGCGCCAAATGCAACAAGTGTAGACTTTACCGTGAAATGCTTACTTACAAGCCCATTCCCAACAGGTGTAGACTTTACAGTGAAATGCTTACTTACAAGCCCTTAACCAACAGTGCAGTTCAAGAATAAGAAAATATTTACCAAGTAGGCTAAAATAAAAAGTAATAATAGAAAGTAACACAATAACGAGGCTATATACTGGGGGCACCGGTACCGAGTCAGTGTGCAGGGGTACAGGCTAGTTGAGATAATTTCTACATGTAGGTGGGGGCAAAGTGACTATGTATAGGTAACAAACAAACAGCGAGTACTAGCAGTGTACAAGAGAGGGGGTGGTCAATGTAAAATTGTCCGGTGGCGATTTTTATGAATTGTTCAGAGGTCTAATGGCTTGGGGGTAGAAGTTGTTGAGGAGCCTTTTGGTCCTAGACTTGGCGCTCCAGTACAGCTTGCCGGGTGGTAGCAGAGAAACAGTCTACAACTTGGGTGACTGGAGTCTCTAAGAATTTTATGGGCTTTCCTCTGACACCGCCTATTATATAGGTCCTGGATGGCAGGAAGCTTGGCCACAGCGATGTACTAGGCCATTTGCACTACCCTCTGTAGTGTCGAGCAGTTGCCATACCCGGCGGTGATGCAACCGGTCAGGATGCTCTTGATGGTGAAGCTGTAGAACTCTGATGATCTGAGGACTCATGTCAAATCTTCTCAGTCTCCTGAGTCTCGTGCCCTCGTCACAACTGTCTTGGTGTGTTTGGACAATGATAGTTCGTTGGTGATGTGGACACCAAGGAAATTGAAACTCTCAACCCACTCCACTACAGCCCTGTCGATGTTAATGGGGGCCTGTTTGGCCCGCCTTTTCCTGTGGTCCATGATCAGCTCCTTTGTCTTGCTCAAATTAAGGGAGAGGTTGTTGTCCTGGCACCACACTGGCAATTCTCTGACCACCTCCCTATAGGCCGTCTCATCGTTGTCGGTGATCAGGCCTACCACTGTTGTGTCGTCAAACTTAATGATGGTGTTGGAGACGTCGTTTGGCAGTCGTGGGTGAACAGTGAATACAGGAGGGGACTAAGTACACACCCCTGTGGGGCCCCAGTGTTAAGGATCAGCGTGGCAGACGTGTTGTTGCCTACTTTTACCACCTGGGGGCGGTCTGTCAGGAAGTCCAGGATCCAGTTGCAGAGGGAGGTGTTTAGTCCCAGAGTCCTTAGCTCAGTGATGAGCTGTGGGCACTAGGGTGTTGAACGCTGAGCTGTAGTCAATGAACAGCATTCTCACATAGATGTTCCTTTTGTCCAGGTGGGAAATTGCGTCATCGGTGGATCTGTTGGGGCGGTATGCAAATTGGAGTGGGTCTAGGGTGTCCGGGAGGATGCTGTTGATGTGAGCCATGACCAGCCTTTCAAAGCACTTCATGGCTACCGACGTAAGTGTCACGGGGCGGTAATCATTTAGGCAGGTTACCTTCGCTTCCTTGGGCATAGGGACTATGGTGGTCTGCTTGAAACATGTAGGTATTACAGACCCGGACAGGGAGAGGTTGAAAATGTCAGTGAAGCGCATGCTTTGAGGACACGTCCTGGTAATCAGTCTGGCCCAGCATCTTTGTGAATGCTGACTTGTGTAAAGGTCTTGTTCACATCAACTACAGAGAGCGTTATCACAGTCATCCAGAACAGCTGGCGCTCTCGTGCATGCTTCAGTGTTGCTTGCCTCGAAGCAAGCATAAAAAGCATTTAGCTTGTCTGGTAGGCTCGCGTCACTGGGCAGCTCGCATCTGGGTTTTCCTTTGTAGTCTAAAAGTTTTCAAGCCCTGCCACATCCGACGAGCGTCAGAGCTGGTGTAGTAGGATTCAATCTTAATCCTGTATTGACGCTTTGCTTGTTTGATGGTTCGTTTGAGGGCATAGCGGGATTTCTTATAAGTGTCCGGATTAGTCTCCCACTCCTTGAAAGCGGCCAGCTCTAGCCTTTCGCTCGATGTGGATGTTGCCTGTTATCCATGGCTTCTGGTTGGGATATGTACGTACAGTCACTGTGGGGACGTCATCATCGATGTACTTATTGATGAAGCCGATGACTGAGGTGGCGTATTCCTCAATGCCATTGGATGAACCCCGGAACATATTCCAGTCTGTGCTAGCAAAACAGTCCAGTAGAGTAGCAGCCGTGTCATCTGATCACTTCCGTATTGAGCGAGTCACTACTTCCTGCTTCAGTTTTTGCTTGCAAGTGGGAATCTGGAGGATAGAATTATGGTCAGATTTGCCAAATGGAGGGCGGGGGAGAGCTTTGTATGCATCTCCGTGTGTGGAGTAAGCGTGGTCCAGGATTTTTTTTTCTGGTTGCACATGTGACAGGCTGTTAATTTGGTAAAACTGATTTAAGTTTGACTGCATTAAAGTCCCAGGCCACTAGGAGCGCCGCTTCTGGGTGAGCATTTTCTTCTTTGACTATGGCCTTATAGAGTTGGTTGAGAGCGGTCTTAGTGCCAGCTTCACTTTGTGGTGGTAAATAGACAGCTATGAATAATACAGATGAGAACTCTTGGTAGATAGAGTACCTTATGATAAGCTGTCGACCACACTACCTCAGGCGAGCAACACCTCGAGACTTTAATATTAGACATCGCGCACCAGCTGTTAATGACAAAAGACACACACACACACCCCCCTGGTCTTACCAGAGGTAGCGTCTCTGTTCTGCCGGTGCATGGAAAATCCCGGCAGCTCGATATTGTTAGTTTCTTCGTTCAGCCACATCTCGGTAAAACATAAGATGTTACAGTTTTTAATGTCCCGTTGGTAGGATAATCTTAATAGTAGGTCTTCAATTTTATTTTCCAACGATTGCACGTAAGCAAGGAGAACGGAAGGCATTGGGAGTTGCTCGCTCGCCTCCGGATTCTCAGAAGGATCCCCGATCTGCAACCCCTTTCCCGGCATCTATTCATCACACATAAGTGGTGGATCTGGGCCTGTTCCAATGAAAGCAGGATATCCTTCTCATCAAACTCGTTCAAGGAAAAGTTTTTTCCAGTCCGCGGTGAGTACTCTCTTTTCTGATGTCCAGAAGTTATTTTGGGTGATAAGATACGGTAGCATCAACATTATGTACACAATAAGTTAAAAAATAAGTTACACAAAAGGCAACATTTTTTTAAAAATGTAACAATTGTTTGGGAGAAAACGTCAGCCATGTTCTTCAGCGCCATCTTTTCAGTTGGTCAATTATAATAACAATGTGCAAACACATTTCCTCATTGAGGCTAATACTGTTTTCAATCTATCTGCAGCTGGTGGATGAAACGAGATGGATCAGATGGATGAAACAGTGAGACGACTCAGGGTTGAGAGCCCAGGCCCATGCAGTCTACTCTGCACAGGCCAGGCTGTGGAGAGCTGTTGCTAGTGTACTCCTCTGGCTGGCTGGGTCCACCCTAAACTGCAGTACAGCAAATGAGCACCTTTACAAATGCCACAATACACAAAAAGCCCAGGGAGGAATGTCCCCGGTGCTGCATTCCAGCCAGCACTTCTATTTTTCTTTACATAAAAGCTCTAAAAACAGGATGGCTTTGAATGGCTCGACTTTGAGAAGAAAATAAGGTTTTTCCATCCCAAAAGAAGAACATATTCAAGCGTGGAGGCATTTAGCGCAAGAAAGAAAATAGGCCTACTGAGGTGCAAGAGTGAAACAAACTAACAAATACTTCCATTGGTCTTCATCTAATCAACAGATCAAGTAAAATTAAACTGTTCAACCAACGACCAGTAAATAGAAATGCTTCAATATGAAACATGATCAGTGTTTGGGGATCACCATACATCCCCATAGTTGTGCAATTACTGTTGACGTGACCAGGTGTGTGTTGGTTTAAACCACCTGATTGTTCCTCATCTAGTTCTCTGTGTAAAGAATCTGCATCTTCAGAAGAGCCTTGGCTCCTCCAGCTTGTGTTTCCTATCTAGGAGTCCTGCAGTCCTCCATTCAGACACTTGGTCCAGGTTGTCCAATTTGACACAACCTTGAGTTACTGTCCAACAACTGTTTACAGTCAGCTCAGGGGAATGTAAGCTAGGCTACCTAGATGATGATCACCGACAAATTCAGAGTAGAAGTCATTTCACAACTGTTGTTGACAGTCAAGCTGCTGCTGTAAGTGTTATGAACTCCACACTTCACGTAGACCGAAGATTGGCCAATTCAGAGTCCACGTGTGTCCATGTTAGTCACTCACTAAACTACCATCCTTAGACCACAAAACATGGGTAGAAAGATCATAGGAATAGAATATCCTTAACGATGAGCTGGCTCAAAACTTTCCCTGAATCACGAGAGGTTGAAGAAGAATCCTGTATAAGTATTGAGAAATGGGCTTCAGGAGTAACATACTCCAGTCTCCTTTAGCAGAGGATCTTAGTAAACAAGTCCAGGCCAGTCATCAAGGGAAGCAAGTAGGCTGTCTGTATCAGTGACATCCAGAGAATGATTCATTGAATATCGATTGGCATTTAGATCTAAGGGGTGGGAGATCAGACCCATGATGTATATACAGGGATCAAATCACTTGGTCCTACTGCATCAAATGACCGAACACCACAGATAACCAGGAATTCATTGGAACTGGGGTGAATGCTGCACAACACCTGAGAGAATCGCTTCAGTGCTAAATGGATCTGTACATGAGGAATTTCATAAAAGAGTACAGGGTTGCAACTCCTAGCACAATTTTTACTGGGCTCCCCAACTGATGCCAACAGTGTCCTCAGTAGCTACTGTAAAGCACTCTGACCATGAAAATCTTCTGTTGGAAGAAGACTGCATTCCTCCAATGTAGTATTCAGCTCTGCATTGCTCTCCTCCATCTATTTGTTTATCCCATCCTTGGTTCCTCCAGATAGGACAGTACTCCGTCAGTAACTCCATTCTAACCAAGCCTCCAGTCGGTTTCCGCCCTCTCTGGCTCCCCCTCACACTTGTGCGCTCCCAAACACAATTAAAGCACATCTAAGGTCTACAGAGTAAGTGAAAGTCTCTCATTCCAAGGGGCCGCTAAAATACTCAAAATTGCAGCACCACGGCTTATAGCTGAGCACTCTTTCAGTCAGCAAAACCTACATGAACCCTGTGAGACACCCTGTTGTCATAATAAAAGCTACTTGGTATTGTTTGTTTGTAGCACACTGGAGAAGGGAGACTATCTCTAGTCTATACAGTGCAGCAGAGGCAAAATATATATTTTTTATGCCGCCAGTGTCGCTGTGCTGCCTGCTCATCCAGAAGACTTGTGGTCTGGTCTGTAAGGCGTGTGCATGCACACACAGCTAGGGGTAGGGCAGGCAGAGAGGCTAAAATAAGGAAATGGATGGATCAGTTACGCTGTGGCCGGCTGCTCCATTGGCTCTGTCTGGTCAGACAGAAGTCACTGAGCTAATTATAAAGCCTGTGTTTCTACACGGACACTACTACTAACCGTGACATGACATACCACCACTGCCCGCTTACATCAGCTATCTCTATTAGAGGTCCACCGATTAATCGGAATGGCCGATTAATTAAAAATATTATGTAATCCATTTTAGAATTAGGCTGTAACGTAACAAAATGTGGAAGAAGTCAAGGGGTCTGAATACTTTCCAAATGCACTGTACATACTCTTTCCCCCTTTAGTTCAAGTATTGCCCGGTGTCAAGGAATTGGACAAATTCTCTCTTCCTGACCACAAGACCAAACTCTCTGAAGATTCCTCTTACAGGCCACACAGACACCCGTTTATCTTTCCTTCATTCCCTCTCTCTCTGGGGAACACAACATGTGCTTTTCTCCAGCTCTCCTACAGTAGCTACACATCCAGTCCTTGTGCCACTGGTGTGCCTCAGCTTAGTTTGTTTCCATGGCGCCCAGGCCGGGCCTAGTCCCTCTTTCCAGCTTACTTGCATCCAACATAGTGTGTCTGTTTGCCCTGCCCTGGGGGGACAGATCTGGAATTGATGGACACATATAGAACAGAGCGGCAAAGACAGCAGACTGAACAGGTGACCTGGTAAACATGCGCAGGCGGACAAACCCCAAGGGACCAGCCAGGCAGCCACACATGGCATTCAGTCATTCTCATAGCGCAGAAAACATTTACTATAGTCGGAAAGTATTCAGACCCCTTGACTTTTCCCACATTTTTCCAACCTTATTCTAAAGTGTATTAAATTGTTGTTTTTTTTCTCATCAATCTAAACACAATACCACAATGACAAAGTGAAAACAAAGTGAAAACAAGTGTTTAGAAACTTTTGCAAATGTATTAGAAATAAAAACTGAAATACCTTATTTACATAAGCATTCAGACTCTTTACTATGACACTCAAAACTGAGCTTACTTAGGTGCATCCTGTTTCCATTGATCATCCTTGAGATGTTTCTAAAACTTGGGAGTCCACCTGTGATAAATGTAATTGATTGGACATGATTTGGAAAGGCACACACCTGTCTATATAAGGTTGACAGTGCATGTCAGCACAAAAACCAACCATGAGGTCAAAGCAATTGTCTGTAGAGCTCAGAGACAGGATTGTGTGAATCTTTATGTGTGGACAAAACGCAGCCTTTAATGTCATATCACTCTGTCATACATATGCACACATCTAGGGCAGCTCAGACAATCAACCTGGTCTCAGAGCATTTAGTATTATTCTGTACGTAAATCTGTGATGCTTCATTTAGTATGATTTTTTGCATCGAACGGAATGTTATTTTTTGGATGTCCATCACCCATTTCGTATGATATGTTACAAATGACAATTTACTAGATGTTACGAATTTGCTAAATGTAAATGTCACGAATTCTAGCTAGGTGGCCACTGTTAGCTAGCTTGCTGACATAGCTTGCTGATAAGTTTAGGAGTTATTTAAGGTTAGCTAACATGCTAAGTAGTTGCTAAAAATTAGTATGAAGTTAGTGGCTAAAAAGCTAAAGCTGTTCATAATGAGATTCGAACTGCTACCTTTGGGTTGCTAGATGTTTGTGTTATACACCCACCCAGACTTAAGTAACCATACCAAACATAACATACTAAATTCTGTGTTGGATTTCCTTACAGAATAATACGAAATGATCTTAGACCAGGTTGCAACAATCCAATGGCTCTGCCATAAGAACTAATAGACATACAGTCGGAAACTTTGCATCTGTTTGGTGGGCCGTCTCTCTGTGGACAACACACTCCCACCACTGCCCAATGTGTAGTGTGTGCAACCGTGAGCTGCAGGCATCACCGCGGGGGTCAAGAGGCGAAACAGAGAGACAGCTGGAGGAGTGGGCTACTAGCGGAGATAGTTCCCTTCACCAGGCGATGAAGTCAGGCCTCCCATTGTACTGAACGCCATATTCCTAGATAAGGATGCCTTCACTTTGTATTACACATAGTTCACTTTTGCATCACAGCGTGGACACTGTAAATATTGTGGCAGACACTGCTGCAACACATGTCATTGCAAAGCAGATATGCCACGTGCACAATGGAAAGTCAATTTGACAACACAGGGAGGGCGGGTGTGATACATTAGTCCGGTGTGATTGCAACCCCAGTTAAAGCTGGAGGTCAAATTGAGTTACTTAGCCTGCAAATAAGTTGTCTAGCACAGAAGATATGCTTGTTGCTGTGTGGCTTTGCCCCACTGGTTTAAAACTTAGCCAGCACAGCTGGTTAAGCTAACATGAACTAGAAAACATCTGTAAAGGAGAAAGGTATCTAGATGAAGTTGAGCGAGCTAATACTTAGTTATTTCTTCGAGTACTAGCACCATTTGAACGTTAGTACCGTTACTATCTTACAAGCTAAGGAAAAGTGCTAACGTTAGTTAGCGTATGTTGACCAACAACATTCTAGCTAACTGGCGAACATTTCTACACCGTTACCCCGACACAGCCATGGTGTGGAAAACCCGTTTACTCTACTGGGTAAGAGAGAAACACGGCTGGCAAAAAAACGTGTCCTATGGAAAATATGTTTAGAGTCCCGGACGCAACGAGACCCCCAAGCCGGGCCTACCCGTCCCCAATGTGTGTGATATCCCAGTCCCCAGGATAGAGCAGTGGTATGAGGCGCCAGTCGGCTGGACTGCTTACCTTGCTTGCTCTCTATTTTCCCCGACATTTCGTCGCCAGCAGTGATTTCACTCGCAATAAAAACAACAAGAAACTGTCGCGCCGTGTCTCCCTCAATTATCTCCGCATTGTTGTTTCACACGTGTCCGTGAGATGAATTCGCTGGAGGTACGAGACCAGATTTGTGGCACACACATGTACATGAAACGATGTATTAAACTGTTTCTTCTCGGTCTCCAAGCAATTTTCACTGAGCGAGGAGCTGAGACCAACACAGCACTACCGTGAACCGTGTGTCCTCGACATGGACAGCAGCGCCTCCTTGCGCCTGGAGTTGGCTACGTAATTTGGTCAGCAAGCGGGTGGGTTTCAATTTCAGTGGAAAGTGCCCCCTGTGGCTACGATCTGTGAAGACTTTTGGGCTGCTCAGAGGTAGAGGGGGCAATACAATTAAACCATTTATATAACAATACTCTGACCAAATACTATAGGCCTATATAATTGTTGACAGATATATACTGGATATTTTACAAACTAAGTATTGTATAAGTATTTTATATTATAAGCCTTATAAAGTATAATTCTGTACGAGGTCTCTGTCTGTCAACCCCGGTGGGCCTAACAAACCAGGCTAGCCTACATTATCTTGGTTTAGTGCCAAAATAAATTAACTCACAAAGCAGCATGTCTAGCATGAACAAGTCAGTGTGTGAGAATGCCCTTATCTTCTTGTTCTGAATAATTGATCTGACTGGCAGAGTGGATCTGCATTCCCTTCTGTCAGGGTTTAGTGATCTGGATCATCCTTTATCCACCCACGGCTATCCCGAGGGGCCAAGGGAGAAGCCATAGAATTAGGAATTAGAATACCAATACTAGTCATTTAGGAGAAGCATGGGGTGGAATCTTGGACCTCAAGTGAAGAGGTTGACATTGACCTGACTCAAGCTTTTCTCAAAAATCTAAGCATACCTTTGTCGTATAGTACCTTGTCCTTCAATGTGTGGAGTCAATCTTAATTGCAGCAGAAATATTCATAGTGTGAGTGAGTGTGTAACATGTCACAGGAAGCAGGTCTGCCCTCTGACTTTAGGGAATGTATGTCTCAAGGCTATGGTGAGTGTTGGTGCATGTATGTGTGTGGGTGTGTACACTGTGTGTGTGGAATGCATTTGCTGAGGCTATGGTGAAATCACAGAGAGGAAAAACAGAACAATGAGTTCCTGAGCAGAGACAGGCCTGTCAGGACAGGCTAGAGCTCTGCTCACTGACAGAATAACTGGCCTCTAGTTGTAGTTCCTTCTCTATGGGGGCCTCAACATACAGCAAAGCCAATGCCTCTGTCAGTTTCTTCACTGTAGCTGTAAGCTCCGCTGTTTACTCCATATCACTGATTAGGCAATGCAATTTCATAAAACATTTTCATTGGCTGCACGCTAGTTTTGTTTGATAGTGTCAACCACAATATCCCAAAGCCTAGGACCAAGAGGCATTGAGAGGTAGCCTTTAGTTACTATGCTCCCAGCCTCTGGAATAGCCTGACAGAGAACCTGACGGGGGTCGAAACAGTGGACATATTTAAAAGAGACCTTAAAACACACCTTTTTAGCTCTGCTTTTCCTTGGGGTGGTTTATAGTCTTTCAGTTTTTATTGTTATTCTTTAGTTTTTTTATCCTCTGATGTTTGTAGTAGATATTTCTGTTTTCATTTTTATCGTTTTTTTACGTAGTTTTTTTTCAGTGTAGCGCATTGCATCTATTTCCTGAATTGTGCTATATAAATAAAGCTTGATTTGAATGTGATGGAGAGAACTTAGTGTACTTTGTATAGTGGTGAGTAAAATGACCAACTTTCCCAGGGAAAGTTTAGTTGGAAAGTGAGAAAAAAGGAAGAGAAAGTGGAATGTTGATAATGTTGATGCAGCTATCTATTTCTATGAGGGTAGTCAACTCAAGGGTTGGTCACTTTATTGATATGTTACACAGAGCATCCCAATCTTAGTCCTGATGACCAAAACGAGTGCGTATTTTTGTTTTTGCCCTAGCACTACCACAATTGAACTAATCAACCCATCAGTCCTTTGATTATTTGAATCAGGTGTGTTAGTGCTAGGGCAAAAACAAAAATGTGCACCCCTTTCGGTCCCCAGAACCAGTATTGGGAGGATTGGGAAGAATTTCACATAGTGCTACAGCCACTGCTCATATTTAATCCAAACAGTGACAATGTAACCTATTTCATAACCTTTCTACTATAGTGATTACCTGGAAGTTGTGTTGTTTTGTCACCATTCTCGGTAGAATCCAAGATTGTGCAGTCAGTTTTCCAGTTTCCACTCCTCTGCTAGAATCAGAACCAGGCTAGAATAGCTACTGGCTGACACCTAGAGGCCATACGTTGACAACACACCCTGAGTGCCGAAAAATAAATGACAGTGCTGCCATTCATTTCTTTTTCCACCAAGCGTCGTTCACGTGCTGCGTTAGAAACGTGTGTTTAGAGCCGAACTGCACTGTCTCCATTGAACAAAATGTGGAATTGGATTGAGTATAAAGGAAGGGAAAGGGGGATACCTAGTCAGTTGTACAACTGAATGCGACTCCGGGATGCTGGCCTTCTAGGCAGAGTTCCTCAGTCCAGTGTCTGTGTTCTATTGCCCATCTTAATCTTAATTATTTTTATTGGCCAGTCTGAGAAATGTCTTTTTCTTTGCAACTGCCTAGAAGGACAGCATCCCGGAGTCGCCTCTTCACTGTTGACATTGAGACTGGTGTGTTTTGCGGGTACTATTTGATGAAGTTGCCAGTTGAGGACTTGTGAGGCGTCTGTACCTTCACTTTCTCGGTCCCTGTGCCCAAGAAAGTAACCTGCCTAAATGACTACCGCCCAGTAGCACTCACGTAGTTAGCCACGAAGTGCTTTGAAAGGCTGGTCATGGCTACATCAACAACATCATCCCAGAAACACTAGACCCACTCCAATTTGCATACCGCCCCAACAGATCCACAGATGATGCAATCTCAAACGCATTCCACACTGCCCTTTCCCACCTGGACAAAAGGAACACCTATGTGAGAATGCTGTTGATTGACTACAGCTCAGCGTTCAACACCATAGTGCCCTCAAAGTTCATCACTAAGCAACTGGATCCTGGACCTTCTGACGGGCCGCCCCCAGTTGGTAAGGGTAGGCAATAACACATCTGCCACGCTGATCCTTAACACGGGGGCCCCTCAGGGGTACGTGCTTAGTCCTCTCCTGTAATCCATGTTCACCCATGACAGTATGGCCAAGAACGACTAAAAAACATTGTTAAGTTTGCTAACAACACAACGGTGGTAGGCCTGATCACTGACAATGATGAGACAGCCTATAGGGAGGAGGTCAGAAACCTAGCAGTGTGGTGCCAGGACAACAACCTCTCCCTCAACGTGAGCAAGACAAAGGAGATGATCGTGGACTAAATAAGAATTAGGGCCGAATGCGCCCCCATTCACATCGATGGGGCTGTAGTGGAGCGGGTCGAGAGTTTCAAGTTCCTTGGTGTCCACATCACCACCAAAATATCATGGTCCAAACACACCAAGAAAGTTGTGAAGACGGCATGACAATGCCTTTTCCCCCTCAGGAGACTTGAGATTTGGCATGGGTCCTCAGATGCTCAAAAAGTTCTACAGCTGCACCATTGAGAGCATCCTGACCGGTTGCATCACCACCTGATATGGCAACTGCTCAGCATCCGAGCGAAAGGCGTTACAGAGGGTAGTGCGTAAAGCCCAGTACATCACTGGGGCCAAGCTTCCTGCCATCCAGGACCTACAGTACCACTCAAAAGTTTGGAGACACTCATTCAAGGGTTTTTCTTTATTTTTATTTTACTATTTTCTACATTGTAGAATAATAGTGAAGACTTCAAAACTATGAAAATATCAGGTTTGAAGGTAAGACCCAGAGGCGTGTCAAAGTAACAATGTTTATTACAGCAACAGAGGCAGGCAAACAACAGGTCAAGGCAGGCAGGGGTCGATAATCCAGAGGTGGGGCAAAGGTACAGGAAGGCAGGCAGGCACGCTCAGGGTCAGGTCAGGCAGAGGTTAGTAATCCAGAGGTGGGTCAAAGGTACAGGACGGCAGGCAGGCTCAGGGTCAGCGGCAGGCAGAGTGGTCAGGCAGGTGAGCTCAGAGACAGGACAGGTAAGGGTCAAAACCAGGAGGGCGAGAAAAAGAGAGACTGGGGAAAAGCAGGAGCTGAGACAAAACGCTGGTTGACTTGTCAAACAAGACGAACTGGTAACAGGCAAACAGAGAGCACAGGTATAACTACACAGGGGATAATGGGGAAGATGGGTGACACCTGGCGGGGAGTGGAGACAATCCCAAAGACAGGTGAAACAGATCAGGGTGTGACAGAAATAACACATATGGAATCATGTCGTAACCAAAAAAGTGTTAAACAATTCAAAATATATTTTATATTTGAGATTCTTCAAAGTAATCACCCTTTGCCTTGATGATAGCTTTGCACACTCTTGGGATTCTCTCAACCAGCTTCACCTGGAATGCTTTTCCAACAGTCTTGAAGGAGTTCCCACATATGCTGAGCATGATTTGGCTGCTTTTCCATCACTCTGCGGTCCAAATCAACCTAAACCATTTCAAATGGGTTGAGGCTGGGAGGATTGTGTAGGCCAGGTCATCTGATGCAGGACTCCATCACCCTCCTTCTTGGTCAAACAGCCCTTACACAGCCTGGAGGTATGCTGGGTCATTGTACTGTTGAAAAACAAATTATAGTCCCACTAAACGCAAACCAGATGGGATGGCATATACCCGCAGAATGCTGTGGTGGCCATGCTGGTTAAGTGTGCCTTTCATTCTAAATAAATCACTGACAGTGTCACCAGCAAAGCAGCCCCACACCATCACACCTCCTCCTCCATGCTTCACATTGGGAACCACACATGCGGAGATCATCCGTTCACCTACTCTGCATCTCTCAAAGACTTGGCGATTGGAACTAAAAATCTAAAAATTGGACTCATCAGACCAAAGGACATTTTACATCAGTCTAATGTCCATTGCTCGTGTTTCTTGGCCCAAGCAATTCTCTTCTTATTATTGGTGTCCTTTAGTATTGTTTTTTGCAGCAATTCGACCATGAAGGCCTGATTCATGCAGTCTCATCTGAACAGTTGATATGTGTCTGTTAAGCATTTATTTGGGCTGCATTAGAGGCTGGTAACTCCAATGAGTCCTCTCCAGCAGAGGTAACCCTGCATTTTCCTTTCCTGTGGCGGTCCTCATGAGAGCCAGTTTCATCACAGTGCTTGAAGATTTTTGCGACTGCACTTGAAGAAACTTTCAAACTCTGAAATGTTCCGTATTGACTGACCTTCATGTCTTAAAGTAATGAAACACTCATTTCTCTTTGCATATTTTGAGCTGTTCTTGCCATAATATGGACTTTGTCTTTCACCAAATAGGGCTATATTCTGTATACCACCCTTACCATGTCACAACACAACTGACTTTTTTGGTCACTACATGATTCATATGTGTTATTTCATAGTTTGGATGTCTTCACTATTATTCTGCAATGTAGAAAACATTAAAAAATAATAATAAAACCCTTGAATGGGTAGGTGTGTCCAAACTGTTGGTCCTCCCTGGTTTTTACACTGTTGCTACTCACTGTTTATTATCTATGCATAGTCACTTTACTCCTACCTACATGTACAAATTACCTTGACTAACCTGTACCCCCGCACATTGACTTGGTACCGGTACCCCCTATATATTGCCTCATTGTTGTTATTTTATTGTGTTACTTTCCATTTTATTTTTTACTTTAGTTTATTTAGTAAATATTTTCTTAACTTGATTTCTTGAACTGCATTGTTGGTTAAGGGCTTGTAAGTAAGCTTTTCACAGTAAGGTCTACTACACCTGTTGTATTCGGCGCATGTGACAAATTTGATTTGATTTGATGATTCCAGAATTTTTCCATGCACCAAAAAATATTTTATTTCAAATTATGTACACACATTTGTTTACATCACTGTTACTAATCTTTTCTCCTTTGCCAATATAATCCATCCACCTGAAAGGTGTGGCATATCAAGAAGCTGATTGAACAGCATGATCATTACACAGGGACATCTTGTGCAGGGGACAATAAAAGGCCACTTTAAAATGTGCAGTTTTGTCACACAACACAATGTTACAGATGTCAAGTTTTGAAGGATCTTGCAATTGGCATGCTGACTGCAAGAATGTCAACCAGAGCTGTTGCCAGATAATTTAATGTTAATTTCTCTACAATAAGCTGCCTCCAATGTCATTTTAAAGAATTTGGCAATACGTCTAACCAGCCTCACAACCGCAGACCACGTGTAACCACGCCAGCCCAGGACCTCCACATCCGGCTTCTTCACCTGTGGGATTGTCTGAGACCAGCCGATGAAACCTAGGAGTATTTATGTCTGTAATAAAGCCCTTTTGTGGGGAAAAACTCATTCCGATTGGCTGGGCATGCTTCCCTAGTGGGTAGGCCTATACACTCCCAGGCCCACCTATGGATGCACCCCTGCCTAGTCATGTGAAATACATAGATTAGGGCCTAATGAATTCATTTCAATTGACTGATTTCCTTATATGAACTGAAACTCTTAAATCATTGAAATTGCTTGTTACGTTTATATTTTTGTTCAGTATATTAGACATGTGTAATTGAGAAATAATGAATCTAATAGAAATAATGAATCATTTGTGCTTAAAAGCTACATTTGCTGTCATATGACGCTTTACCGCTTGCTCTGTAACACGAGTAGTATTTTGATTTCAATAAATTCTTACCTTCATTTATTCATATTGAAAAATATGAATATTGACTAAACAAAAAGTTGATTTGGCTAATGTTATGTCAACATAATGCACCCAATGGGCATATCAAAATTCCAGAATGGAATGGGATCTCTGCTACTTTTAGAGTCATGATCCAATTCAATGGAGTGAATGTGAAAATGTATAACAAATGGTCGCCCTCTGCTGGTGATTTGCAGGATAGTTACATTGATGACTAACTTTAATTATGCTTTAAGATACAACTGGCAAATTTATGTCAACAATCCTTCCTCCAAATGACTCAAAGGATTACATGTCAAGAAAAATCACCCAAATAATTTATTTATCTAACCTTTATTTAACCAGGTAGGCAAGTTGAGAAAAAACAAACATACAGTCAATAATACAGTAGAAAAAGAAGTCTATATACAATGTTGTTACGCACGCCTCTATGAAGAGGGAACGCAACACCCTGCTACAACTAAACTCTCCGTGAAGTGAAAAAGGTATGGACTGTAGGTGCAAGTAAGGATGACAACAGGCAGAATGTGGTACCGTTTACAAGGACTTTATTCCTTTACACGGTAATATGGGGAAAAGGGGCTGGACGGAACCAAAGCAAAGAAAGTAAATCTCAAAGCCCCCCCCTCTATCTTACCTGCCTAACCACATTTACCTAATTTAGCACCACCTGGTGCACTAACCAAAATACAGGGGGTGGTCCGCCCAGGTCTTACCTATTGTGCATAGACAATGAATATACTACGGGTATATGTATGCCCGCAGGAATCTTGCCTAAGCACTCCCTAGATGCCTTCCCCTTCTCCCCTGGGAACAAATTAAACAGAATATTAAACAATTTCACAAACAAAGGACATCAAATAAGCTGAGCAACAAAACTCACAGAACATACCACTTCCCAGCAATGAACTCCCAGCAAAATGAACCTCTAGCAAAATCTCTGCAATGACCTCCCAGCAAATCTCTATAGCCAAATCTCTATAGCCAAATCTCTATAGCCAAATCTCTATAGCCAAATCTCTATAGCCAAATCTCTATAGCCAAATCTCTATAGCCAAATCTCTATAGCCAAATCTCTATAGCCAAATCTCTATAGCCAAATCTCTGCAATGACCTCCCAGCAAATCTCTCCCTCCTGAACAAAACACTGGCTTTTATATAGCTTCTGAATGAATGGGTAATTGGAGACAGCTGTGTCTTGACGAGGGGGCGGGGTCAGCTCTCCAATTAGCCATGGAGTCGACCAATCAGCTGCTTGAGGGATTTCAGGAAGCCATTTCCTGAAATAAACACATGCAAATACACAAACTACAACACATAAACTGGGGAACGTAACATTGTGAGCAAATGGTCTTTTTTAGCTCTCGTTTTGTGAGGAATCACCTGTATGAATCAAATAATCAGCAATAGAGCTGAACTGATTCTGACTGCTGGACTCTGATCTGGTTTAACTTACAGCCTTATTTTAAAATGGATTAAATTGTTTTTTTCCCTCATCAATCTTCTCACTACAGAGGGAGCAGAGAGACAAAGCCTGTGTTTGATTTCCATAATGGTGGGCTCAGAGCGGAGAGTTCAAACCCAGGCTTCCTTTAACCTTGTGCCGGCCACTGGGACTCTCTGTCCCTCACACGTCAGAGAGCCGAGGAGAGAGGGAGGGATCAATGGGGCTTGAATACACTGAATACATTTTAGGAGGACAAAAAAAATAGAACAGCCAACAACAAATGAAGTCCTCTGTCTTTGGCCCCTCTGCAATGAGACAATCATGGACTGCATTTCTCGGGAAAACCAGCCATGTCTTGCTACCGGACAAGCTAAACACCTTCGCCCGCTACAAGGAAAACACAGCCCCCGCCGCTCCCGAAGGCTGTGAGCTCTCGTGAGTAAGACATTTAAGCTAAGGTAGGCAACAACACCACTACGCTGATCTTCAACACAGGGGCCCCACAAGGGTGTGTGCTCAGCCCTCTCTTGTACTCCCTGTTCACGCATGACTGTGTGGCCACACATGTCTCCGACTTAATCATCAAGTGTGCAGATGACACAACAGTGGTAGGCCTGATTACCAACAACAATGAGACAGCCTACAGAGTGGAAGTGAGGGTCCTAGCAGAGTGGTGCCAGGAAAATAGCCTCTCCCTCAACATCAACAAAATGAAGGAGCTGATCGTGGACTTCAGGAGTTAGCAGAGGAAGCACGCCCCCATCCACATCGACAGGGCAGCAGTGGAGAAGGTGAAAAGCTTTAAGTTCCTCGGCGTACACATCACTGACAATCTGAAATGGTCCACCTACACAGGCAATGTGGTGAAGAAGGCGCAACAGCTTCTTCAGGAGGCTGAAGAAATTTGGCATGGATACTCACAAACTTTTACAGATGCACCATTAAGCATATCTTCCTGGGCTGTATAACGTTTAACCAACTGATATGGCAACTGCAACGTCCGCAACCGCAGGGCTCTCAAGAGGGTGGTGTGGTCCCAACACATCACTGGGGGCACACTGCCTGCCCTCCAGGACATCTACAGCACCCAGTGTCACAGGAACACCAAGAAAATCATCAAGGACCTCAGCCACCCCAGCCACGGCCTGTTCTCCCATCCAAAAGGTATGGCCAGTACATGTGCATCAAAGGTGGTACCGAGAGACTGAAAAACAGCTTCTATGTCAAGACCATCAACCTGTTAAATAGTCACCACTAGCCGGCCTCCACCCAGTACCTTGCACTGAACTGTAGTCACTGTCACTAGCCGGCTACCAGCCGGTTACTCAACCTTGCACCTTAGAGGCTAATGCCTATGTACAGTGCCTTGCGAAAGTATTCGGCCCCCTTGAACTTTGCGACTTTTTGCCACATTTCAGGCTTCAAACATAAAGATATAAAACTGTATTTTTTTGTGAAGAATCAACAACAAGTGGGACACAATCATGAAGTGGAACAACATTTATTGGATATTTCTAACTTTTTTAACAAATCAAAAACTGAAAAATTGGGCGTGCAAAATTATTCAGCCCCCTTAAGTTATTACTTTGTAGTGCCACCTTTTGCTGCGATTACAGCTGTAAGTCACTTGGGGTATGTCTCTATCAGTTTTGCACATCGAGAGACTGAATTTTTTTCCCATTCCTCCTTGCAAAACAGCTCGAGCTCAGTGAGGTTGGATGGAGAGCATTTGTGAACAGCAGTTTTCAGATCTTTCCACAGATTCTCGATTGGATTCAGGTCTGGACTTTGACTTGGCCATTCTAACACCTGGATATGTTTATTTTTGAACCATTCCATTGTAGATTTTGCTTTATGTTTTGGATCATTGTCTTGTTGGAAGACAAATCTCCGTCCCAGTCTCAGGTCTTTTGCAGACTCCATCAGGTTTTCTTCCAGAATGGTCCTGTATTTGGCTCCATCCATCTTCCCATCAATTTTAACCATCTTCCCTGTCCCTGCTGAAGAAAAGCAGGCCCAAACCATGATGCTGCCACCACCATGTTTGATAGTGGGGATGGTGTGTTCAGGGTTATGAGCTGTGTTGCTTTTACGCCAAACATAACGTTTTGCATTGTTGCCAAAAAGTTCAATTTTGGTTTCATCTGACCAGAGCACCTTCTTCCACATGTTTGGTGTGTCTTCCAGGTGGCTTGTGGCAAACTTTAAATGACACTTTTTATGGATATCTTTAAGAAATGGCTTTCTTCTTGCCACTCTTCCATAAAGGCCAGATTTGTGCAATATACGACTGATTGTTGTCCTATGGACAGAGTCTCCCACCTCAGCTGTAGATCTCTGCAGTTCATCCAGAGTGATCATGGGTCTCTTGGCTGCATCTCTGATCAGTCTTCTCCTTGTATGAGCTGAAAGTTTAGAGGGACGGCCAGGTCTTGGTAGATTTGCAGTGGTCTGATACTCCTTCCATTTCAATATTATCGCTTGCACAGTGCTCCTTGGGATGTTTAAAGCTTGGGAAATCTTTTTGTATCCAAATCTGGCTTTAAACTTCTTCACAACAGTATCTCGGACCTGCCTGGTGTGTTCCTTGTTCTTCATGATGCTCTCTGCGCTTTTAACGGACCTCTGAGACTATCACAGTGCAGGTGCATTTATACGGCGACTTGATTACACACAGGTGGATTGTATTTATCATCATTAGTCTTTTAGGTCAACATTGGATCATTCAGAGATCCTCACTGAACTTCTGGAGAGAGTTTGCTGCACTGAAAGTAAAGGGGCTGAATAATTTTGCACGCCCAATTTTTCAGTTTTTGATTTGTTAAAAAACGTTTGAAATATCCAATAAATGTCGTTCCACTTCATGATTGTGTCCCACTTGTTGTTGATTCTTCACAAAAAAAATACAGTTTTATATCTTTATGTTTGAAGTCTGAAATGTGACAAAAGGTCGCAAAGTTCAAGGGGGCCGAATACTTTCGCAAGGCACTGTACATAGTGTAGACATGCAACACTGGTCAGTTTAATCATGTTTACATCTTGTTTTACCCACTTCATATGTATATACTATAATCTAGTCAAGGCCTAACCTATTTAGCTATTGCTGTACATGTACATACATTCACAGATACACACGGAGACAAGATCAGGGGGCCATAGAACGACACTTACTCAGACCCACACGTATCCACACCCTGTTTCCAATCTAAAATTGTGATATGTTGTATCTGTCTGTTTTTTTCAATATTTAGATCATAAAACATTTGATTCTTCCGTTCTCTTAACTTTGGAGTATGATTCTACTTCCAGTATTAAAGTAACAGCTACGTCAATATAAGTGACAAAAATAATATTGTCCAACCCATTGGGTATCTCACCACACCCCCACATACTATGTCTTCAAATATGCAGATATCCGGATTAAAAGTACATTTACATTGTACAATTTCTAATAGCCAGCTTTCTAACCCTGCCATCACTTTTGGACTTTATAGCACTCCCAGAAGGCATGAATTATTGAGTCTGTAGTATATATATACCAGGTTTGCCCCTGGGTGGATACAGTAGATGGCAGCATAGGCTTCTCCAACCCAGCTACTCTTTAAATATTCTATTTCTCCTTTTGTGAAGTGTAGCTCTTGAAGGAAAACCACATCTGCTGACGATCTCTTTAAATATTCAAGAGCCTTATGCTTATTTTTTTTGCCATCATGAAGCATGTGCAGATTCTTTTTGTGTGAATATTTTTGTATTGTTTAAAAAAAAAATATCCACACTCCAGAAACAAATTTATATAAACAACAACTTACAGACGCACACAAACAACGACTAAATATGTCATAAGGTAGTTGACATCCCATGGATATGGAAGAGTCATAGTATGAATACATAGTTGTCCGTGGCTGTTGGTGCCGTTTAAGATGAGTAAGGACAATTTTTTCATGAGCATGGCCTTATTTCTATTACAGTATATTGGATGACTATCTTTCATATTCCATTCAGGTTCAATGTAACAGCGATAGGTTTAGGTTACTACACGATACAAACATTTTCCCTACACCCATCATGAGGTTGCTACAACCTAGCCTATGAATAAAAGTTTACAACGTACATTAAGTGCACATAGGTTGAGAGAAACATTTGACGTGACAGACAGTAACACATGGACAGAGAGTGACACATTCTATACCACTTTGCACACTCTTGCTTGCATCTAGCTGGTCTAAGCCGTAATCATTAGTCCAACAGTTGCAAATGAGTGTTTCTATGGGACATATTCAGGTATGTTTATCCCCGTTTTGTTACATTTGCTTCCGTTTAAGAAACATTTTCCAACAGAATAGGTGGAATGAATACACCCCTGATCACGCGTAAACACAGTTCACTTTCATAGCAGCCACGTTGTATTCCTTCTCGCATCTATGCACTCTCCTCGACTCACATTTTCCCTTTACTTGTGGACTTCAATGCACAGTACATCAGCTGTATGTGACCAGGTGAAAAAAACATTCCAAGCCAAACCATATCATAACCACTACACACAGCCTACAACGTTGTCACCATATTAGCTAAAGTAATGTCATAGTCAACATAGAGAATAAAACTAACGCGTTAGTACACCTGCTACAATCATGCAGTAACATTACAGTGTACAGTCAGTAAGCAGTTTAGCACTTACACCAGCGGGCCCCGGGTGGCAATAAATGTGTAAAACCAAAAGCTTACCTTGACTTGAAATAGTTCCAGTGGTATGTTGGATAGTCAGAGCCAGCTACAATGCATTGCAGAAATATTTATCCCCCTTGGCATTTTTCCTATTTTGTTGAATTACAACCTGAAATTTAAATGGATTTTTATTTGGATTTCATGTAATGGGCATACATAAAATAGTCAAAATTGCTGAAGTGAAATTCTAAAAATTAAAAAATTAAAAAAATTCAAACGGAAAAGTTTCGCGTGCATATGTATTCCCCCCTTTGCACATGTATTCCCCCCTTTGCATATGTATTCCCCCTTTGCATATGTATTCCCCCTTTGCATATGTATTCCCCCCCCTTTGCATATGTATTCCCCCTTTGCATATGTATTCCCCCTTTGCATATGTATTCCCCCTTTGCATGTATTCCCCCTTTGCATATGTATTCCCCCAATCTTTGCATATGTATTCCCCCCCCAGAGTTTGCATATGTATTCCCCCTTTGCATATGTATTCCCCCTTTGCTATGAAGCCCCTAAATAAGATCTGGTGCAACCAATTACCTTCAGAAGACACATAATTAGTTAATTAAAGTCCACCTGTGTGCAATCTAATTGTCACATGATCTGAGTATATAGGACAATGACCCTAAGCATACTGCTAAAGCAACACTCGAGTGGTTAAAATGTCTTGGAATGGCCTAGTCAAAGCCCAGACCTCAATCTGTGGTATGATTTAAAGATTGATGTACACCAGGGGAAGCCATCCAACTTGAAGGAGCTGGAGCAGTTTTGCCTTGAAGAATGGGCAAAATCCAAGTGGCTAGATGTGCCAAGCTATAGAGACATACCCCAAGAGACTTGCAGCTGAATAGTTGAATAGTTATGCATGCTCAAGCTTTGAGTGTTTTTGTCTTATTTCTTATTTGCTTCACAATATAAATATTTTGCATCTTCAAAGTGGTAGGCATGTTGTGTAAATCAAATGATACAACCACCCCCCCCAAAAAAATCTATTTTAATTCCCGGTTGTAAGGCAACAAAATAGGAAAAATGCCAAGGGGGGTGAATACTTTCACAAGCCACTGTAGCTAACATAGCATCCCTCTGTTTGAGCCTGGTATTTGAGTAGGCTAAGCCAGCTAGTTGTCTTTCTGTTTCTTTGAGTCAACTACTTACCACATTTTATGCACTGCAGTGCTAGCTAGCTGTAGCTTATGGTTTCAGTACTATATTCATTCTCTGATCCTTTGATTGGGTGGACAACATGTCAGTTCATGCTGCAAGAGCTCTGATAAGTTAGAACACGTTGTCATAATTACTGTGTAAGTCTATGGAAGGGGGTGAGAACCATGTGCCTCCTAGGTTTTGTATTGAAGTCAATGTACCCATAGATGGAAGCTAGCTGTCCTCCAGCTACACCATGCTGCACCCTACACCCTAGTGCTGTTGAGGCTACTATAGACCTTAATTTCAAAACAGTGTGGCGTGACTACATTTAGTATAGTATTATCAAAAAATACAACTTTTTTAATGTTTAAAATATATGTTTTAATGAAATTCACTGAGGAGGATGGTCCTCCTCCTCTTCCTCCTCTGAGGATCCTTCAGTGATAGTTATTGTATACATTACGTATATAAAACAATCTGTGAATTATGTTTTAATGAAATTCACTGAGGAGGATGGTCCTCCTCTTCCTCCTCTGAGGATCCTTCAGTGATAGTTATTGTATACATTACGTATATAAAACAATCTGTGAATTATGTAAATATATTGGAGAAAGAATGCCAATTAAATAGTTGTCAGTTAAAATGATATTTTACACTCAGCCTCTCTCTCTCTCTCGCAAACACACACACACACACACACACACACACACACACACACACACACACACACACACACACACACACACACACACACACACACACACACACACACACACAGGAATGATTTATGTGCTCAGCCAGGCATTATTGTGCTGCTAATCTTTACAGCGCTACGGGGCAGTGGCCCCTGGCTGGCTTTTGGAGAGCAGAGTTGTCTTTTCAGGATCTCTCTGTCCTATCGCTCTGTCAGTGGGGGATTCTCTCCCTCACTCCCTTCCCCACTCTTTTTTCAAGAAGGGTTCAAACAGAGGGGTTCACCTGCACTCTTTATCTCTCTGTCTTTCTCTCTCTGTGGAAGGTTCAAATGGTGGGGTCAACCTCACCAGAGACCTGACCATCTCACACCTTCAGCCAGGCCAAGCCCCTGGGCCCCATGGGAACCCTCAGTCTTAGAGGTTAATAGAAGACCCTGGGTGGGATACAGACAAAGAGGCAGAGGTGAATAGGCCATGGCAAAAGAATGACAATGGCCCCAAGACACATCCCTGTGTTACACCCCCACTTATAGTGGGGCAAAAAAGTATTTAGTCAGCCAATGTGATTTTCTGGATTTTTTTATTCTCATTTTGTCTGTCATAGTTGAAGTGTACCTATGATGAAAATTACAGGCCTCTCTCATCTTTTTAAGTGGGAGAACTTGAACAATTGGTGGCTGACTAAATACTTTTTTGTCCCACTGTAACTCTCTCCACTTGTTTAGTAAATGTCATCCATTCATCCTGTCCTCTATTTAACTCTGCAGAACGGAAGCATTCGGGCTGTCCCCAGGTGGTGAAGGTAGGCAACATTACCTCCTCCACACTAATCCACAAGGGTGCATTCTCAGTCCACTCCTGTACTCCCTGTATGCCCACGACTGCGTGGCCTCACACAGTTTCAACTCCATCAAGTTCACTGACAACACGACAGTAGTAGGCCTGATTACCAACAGCAACAAGACGGCCTACAGAGACGAGGTAGACACTCTGAAGGCATGGTGTCATGTAAACAACCTTTCCTTCAATGTCAGCAAAACAAAGGAGCTGATTGTGGACTTCAGGAGGAACCAGGCTGGGCACATCAACGGGGCCGTCATGGAGATGGTCAAAAACTTCAAGTTCCTCTGCGTAAACATCTCTGACGAGCTGAAATGGTCAAACCACACATACACCGTGGTAAAGAAGGCACGACAGTGACCTCTTCACCCTCAGGAGGCTGAAGAAATTAGGCTTGTCCCCGAGGGTCCTCACAGTGTCCTACAAAAGCACCATCGAGAGCATACTGTCGGGCTGCATCACAGCCTGGTACGGCAACTCCACCGATGCTGACCGCAAGGCTTTACAGAGGTTGGTACGCACATTGTCTCACAGGAAGCCAAGAAGACCTTCAGGCTGCTGAATAACCCCCCCCCCCCTCACAGAATTCCCGTGTTATGGTGGAAAAATTAAAGCAGAGCCTTTTCTTTGACGTGTGTTGCTCAGACTGTCACATGCAGAGCAAGTCAGACCTAATTGCTCTCACTGCCGGGCAAAAAACACACACTGGCAGGCCATTATTAATGTCGAGCTGACACACACACACCCACCAGAGACACCAAACTCCAGGGAACACGAACAGTATATTTGTTTTTGTTAAACTTTTTTTTAAACTAGGCAAGTCAGTTAAGAACAAATTCTTATTTACAATGACGTCCTACTTGTAATTCCCCCCCCCCCGGCCAAACCCTCCTCTAACCCGGACGACACTGGGCCAATTGTGTGCCACCATATGGGACTCCCGATCACGGACGGTTGTGATACAGCCCAGAATCAAACCCAGGTCTGTAATGACACCTATAGCTCTGTGATGCAGTGCTTTAGACCTCTGCTCCACTCAGGAGGCCTGTGTCACTCTGGAACAGGAGTCAGTCTGGCAGGCAGCGCTGTGTTGTGAACTTTCCAGGAGCGGATTTTGCGATGGAAGGTACATCTGTTGAGCCATGACAGACTGTGACAACCACGGTGTCATTCGGGCAGCTTTTTCACTATGATGTTGTAGTGTGAACCCCCCCAAGGTTTTTTATATGCACACGGAGTAACATAGTTCAGACTCTGTAGGAGAAGGGCCCCAATGTTTCACGTAACAGCCAAGGTATTGAACTGGATACTGTTGTTTGTCAAAAACAAATCCTGCTATTAGAAACATGAAACAGGGGACACAACCAAAGCGATACTCATAGACAAACACACACATACTGGTAGACATCAGAGGCTCTGTCTCTTTCTGTCTCCGTCTCTACAGTGTTAAAGAACCTGTCATGAAATCTGTCCCAAAAGTCCAGGGCTGAAGACAGATCTGTGCTAGCTTGTGTGTGTATGTTTGCGGTTTACTTGGGTTGAGGTCACAGCCCTGGGACATTGTGTGTGTTGTTGACACATTTAAAAAAACATGACCTGTTGCTTCATGCCTGCATTCCTGTGGTCATACGAATGCTCTCATATACTCTTCACACTACTGAGTCAAGCCGAGCTGGGATGCGCTGGCCTGGTTCTTTATGTCAAGATAAATGATCCGAGCCAGCACAGTATGGTTCAGGTCAACACAATAGTTTGAAAAGGGTATTACAGAATGATTCGAGAGTAGATAGTAGCAGAGGTTAAAAGTAATCTAGGATTAATCCGATGAACACTCCATCCACCCACTGGAACAAAGGCAGATTATCACCAGGAGTGATAGAAAACAGGAATAGAGAAGGATGAACAGCTGGAATATAAATGTGCAGTAATCGTAATGCCGGTATTTTGAATCATCTTGGTAAGTCTACAAATAATACAGTGGGAGTTGTGATATTTCTGGGGTGTTCAGCAAAGGAGACAACAGGGTGACAGTTACTGTATGTACATACAGTACATGCATACACTATATCAGTAGTACTCAACACAAAGCGTATGTTTCTGAGTTGGTCATGATTTGTTTTAGACCAGGGGCTAGTTTAGTTATTCTCTGATATTGATTTAATCCTGGAACTGGTTGGAACTAAACACTGCAGAACTTACAGCAGAAACACTCTAGGACCACAGTTACCACTGGACTATATGCATATCTTCACAGAGGGAACATCCATATTTTCATCTTTTAACACACTTCATTGTAAGTCAACCCAACTTTACAGCAATATACAAATAACCCACCACAGTCAGTACCCACTACGGTTTCACCAGTCTCACCCAGTCAGGATGGTGAGTGCCAGCAACTGAGTTTTTTGTGGCCCCAAAAGGTGGGTCAACTCTTAATGTCTAGCCCAGCATCCCATCAAAATGGACATTGAATCAATGAAAACACTCACTGCAACCAGACAGTGCCACTACTGCAGGCATTCCCCAAAATGGCAGCCTCACAGAGAGAGCAGGGGGGATTAAATATGGAGCCAAAATGGTAGCCGTAAGTGATAAATAAATGTAAATGGCCCCACAGTTTCCCAATTCACAGGCCCCACTGTCCTAGTCTTTAATCTCTGCGACTGCTCCAAATGAACATTCAAAGTCCTTGTGTACAGCACATTGAGTTAAATATAGCAAAGCAAAATCCCTCTGTCTGAAGATATGTGGCTGGAGTTCCACTCAAAAGGAATATTTAATGCGTTCCGCTTCGTTCAGATTCCTAGACAAGGTACTCCATATAACTCCTCTGTGTGTGTGTGTGTGTGTGTGTGTGTGTGTGTGCTCTCCTCTACCAGATGTCAAATACTTTTGTAGTGCCGTCAATATACAGTGCTAAGATACCTAGAAAATGGATGACTGTACAGTACATCACATCACAGGCATGACACAGCATCTACAACTAAACGGGACACAGTATGGTGTTACAGACCAATCAAAGATTCATCTTAGGTCACTAATGGACAAATGAATGAATTAGAAACAAATGGAACTCAACTTCCCTGTGAAAGAGTGAACAGCCAGATCTCTTATAAACTGGAAATGAAAAAGAAGAGGATCTGTCTTCGTCACGGGTGACTCATTGAAAGTCCTTAATGATGATACTCCAATTCAAACCCCCTCAAAGGCTGTAGAAACAGCAGGACATCAAATAACATCTTGACAGAGAAACAAACATAGCATGTCAACTAAACCCACTCCTCTTTATAAGTGTATGTATTAAAACAGTTGTCATTCCACAACAGATGGGACTGTGCACAATCTCATACATTTACATTTCTCTTATCCAGAGTGACTTACAGCATTGAGTGCACACGCTTTCAAATTTGTTTATACTGGTCCCCCACGAGAACTCACAACCCAGATAGTGTTTGTGCCTCTACCAACTGAGCCACACAGGACCTCAAATCCTCCTTCAAACACTCCATACACTCATTCAAAAATATTTTTCCTGGTCTTCAAATGACTCAGGCAGTTTGTGTGCGTGTGTGTGTGTGTGTGTGTGTGTGTGTGTGTAGCCGGGACAGAAAGTGTCATTAGAGGAAGGAGTCATGTATGTGCATGTGTCAGTGTGTGTGCGTGTGTGTGAGTGAGTGTATGAAAACTCAGCAAAAAAAGAAATGTCCCTTTTTCAGGACAATGTCTTTCAAAGATAATTCATAAAAATCCAAATAACTTCACAGATCTTCATTGTAAAGGGTTTAAACACTGTTTCCCATGCTTGTTCAATGAAACATAAACAATGAATGAACATGCACCTGTGGAATGGTCGTTAAGACACTAACAGCTTACAGACGGTAGGCAATCAAGGTCACAGTTATGAAAACTTAGGACACTATAGAGGCCTTTCTACTGACTCTGAAAAACACCAAAAGAAAGATGCCCAGGGTCCCTGTTCATCTGCGTGAACGTGCCTTAGGCATGCTGCACAGAGGCATGAGGACTGCAGATGTGGCCAGGGCAATAAATTGCAATGTCCGTCCTGTGAGAGACGCCTAAGACAGCGCTCCAAGGAGACAGGATGGACAACTGATTGTCCTCGCAGTGGCAGACCAGATGTATCAACACCTGCACAGGATTGGTACATCCGAACATCAGACCTGCGGGACAGGTACAGAATGGCAACAACAACTGCCCGAGTTACACCAGGAACGCACAATCCTTCCATCAGTGGTCAGACTGTCCGCAATAGACTGAGAGAGGCTGTACTGAGGGCTTGTAGGCCTGTCCTCACCAGACATCACCGGCATCAAGTCGCCTATAGGCACAAACCCACCGTCGCTGGGCCAGACAAGACAGGCAAAAAGTGCTATTCACTGACGAGTCGCAGTATTGTCTCACCTGGGGTGATGGTCGGATTGGCATTTATCGTCGAAGGAATGAGCGTTACACCAAGGCCTGTACTCTGGAGCGGGATCGATTTGGAGGTGGAGGGTCCGTCAGGGTCTGGGGCAGTGTGTCACAGCATCATCGGACTGAGCTTGTTGTCATTGCAGGCCATCTCAACGCTGTGCATTACAGGGAAGACATCCTCCTCCCTCATCTGGTACCCTTCCTGCAGGCTCATCCTGACATGACCCTCCAGCAAGACACTGCCACCAGCCACACTGCTCGTTCTGTGCGTGATTTCGTGCAAGACAGAAATGTCAGTGTTCTGCCATGGCCAGCGAAGAGCCCGGATCTCAATCCCATTGAGCACGTCTGGTACCTGTTGGATCGGAGGGTGAGGGCTAGGGCCATTCCCCCCTGAAATGTCCAGGAACTTGCAGGTGCCTTGGTGGAAGAGTGGGGTAACATCTCACAGCAAGAACTGGCAAATCTGGTACAGTCCATGAGGAAAAGATGCACTGCAGTACTTAATGCAGCTGGTGGCCACACCAGATACTGACTGTTACTTTTGATTTTAAATCCCCCCTTTGTTCAGGGACACATTATTCAATTTCTGTTAGTCACGTCTGTGGAACTTGTTCAGTTTATGTCTGTTGTTGAATCTTGTTATGTTAACGTTTCTTTTTTACTGAGTTTATGTATCCTGACATGTGTCAGTGTGTGCGCTTTTATCCTGGTGTGTCAGAATGTGTGTGTGAGTATGCCTGTGTGTGTGTGTATGGACATTTGTTAATGATGGTTAGGCAGGCTCTCTCTCTTTCTCCAAAACACCCCAGAGCTTGGCTCCTTTAGTACTTCACACAGCCGTCAGTCCCTCATTAACGATGTTCTCTCATCAGATGTTCTTAACACAAATAGAGTGTTTGATATTTTAATCAGGCAGGGCTTAGTTAGAGACAATGGACATGACAAATGTCACAACATTATGTGGTGTTATGTGAGGAAATGATTAAAGATCCATAGTGTGAAATTATTAAAGATCCAAATGATGATAGACTGGTGTGCGTGTTTATTTAGGGGTTCTGTTTGTATGTTTAATGTTTAATGAGTAACAAATTGACATTGCAGCATTGACGGCTATGAGTTAATAGTTTTATTGTCATTCATGATTCACAATGGATAAACTGCAGCTGTGTGTGAGGACGTTCTCCCACATGGCTGCGTGTACAAAGACCTGAGATTTTGACTTGGATTTTAGTCATCTCTCCTTCCACCCCCCCCCTCCCCTAATCTACCTCTCCATCTCTTTCTTTCTTCTCTTTCCAGATTCCAGTACAGACCCCACACACTCAATTTGTGAGCTTGAGCTGGCACAATGCCTAGATGGGATACACACACAAACGCACGCACGCACGCACGCACACGCAGTCAGACACACACACACACACACACACACACACACACACACACACACACACACACACACACACACACACACACACACACACACACACACACACACACACACACAAGCCCCCAACCACACCCACAGCTTTTGCTCTCCAGCATCAATCCAGGTCATCTCCAATTAAGCAGGGGAGAGTGGATCGAGGTACCAAATAATGGATTCCATTGCTACTGTATAAATGTTGAACCACTCACTTTCAGGTGATTGGTGATTACAGTTTTTTACAATCACTTTGGCACTAATTTTGGAACCTTGATGTCAGCGGGTAAAACAGGCCCTACAGGCAAAACAAAGGTCAAATAAGAATAGTTTATAAACAAAAGGAGTTACTTTAGATTAGGTCAGGAGTCTGATGTATTGTGTGTACCCTTTACTGTGTGTGTGTGTGTGTGTTTGTGTGTGTGTGTGTGTTTTGTATGTGTGTGTGTGTGTGTGTGTGTGTGTGTGTGTGTGTGTGTGTGTGTGTGTGTGTGTGTGTGTGTGTGTGTGTGTGTGTGTGTGTGTCAAAGATTAACCCCCAAAAAACTGATGAGAAGTGATACAGAGTTGTTTCTTTCATGTCGAAAATAACTTTAAAAAAGGTCTCTTAAATTACTGATTTTGCAAATACCAATGAACTTAAAGGTTAATGATGACTATATTGCGCAATTGCGTTGCTGTACCTCGAGGAAGATCTGATTAGACAGGGACAAAGAGCGACAAGTTCGATGCAGCCTCCTACACATCACTCCAACCCACATTTAACTGAAACTGTGTCTGCCAGGACTAAACTCACACTCACTCAAGTCCCCCCATAAGGCACCAGTGCCAGATACTGGGTGGCATATGATTAAGATAAGACTTTATCACTGGAGCCCTCCATTCATCTATTGGCTTAGCTTTTTCAGCCTCCTAAATGGGACGTTCAGGAGATAAAACCATGGAATAGAGGGAAACGACTGAATGGGAGAGAGGAGGAATCTCAGAGAAGGAGGTGTGTGTTACCTTTTTTCAAAAACATCACTCAACTCTTAATTTATGCTGGTTTGCCTGACCCAGGCAATCTATTGGCTAATGACTATTGATTTCCGTGTTTATTGACCAATGATTAACCAATAATGATTATTAGTAAATTATGTCGGATTGCATTAGTTTCAATAGGGATCTCTCCCAAATGGCGCCCTATGACCCTACATGGGCCCTGGTCAAAAGTAAAGCAGTATATAGGGAATAGGGTGCCACTTAGAAATCTGTCCTGAGGTCCCCCCTGAAAGCACGTTTTGGTTGTGCTTTGACCTAGCACTAAACAGCTGATTCAAATAACCAACTCATTATCAAGCTTTGTTCATTTGAAACAGCTGTGTAGTTCTAGGTTAAAAAACAAAACATGCACCCAAGGGTGCTCCAGGACTGAGTTTGGGAAACCCTGGCCTAGAGTATCACTAATGGGATGAGTCATCAATCAATCTATCATCAAGTCATAAGAAACCTGCACTCACGGGCAAGCGGGAGAGGGAAGGGGCTCTGTGGGGGCTTGAGGAACGAACATTCTCAACAAAGACAAGAATTACTCATACTGTGAATTCTCATGAACTTCTCCTCTCTACTCCCTCTTCCTCGTCCCATCCCTCCATCCCAGTCCCTCTCCTCCCCTAGCCGCAACGTGCTGAATGCAGACTTATTAGTATCCCGTCGGCATTGACCTGCACTCTCCCCACCTTCCCCCACCTCATCCCCTCTCCTCCCCTAGCCGCACCGTGCTGAATGCAGACTTATTAGTATCCCGTCGGCATTGACCTGCACTCTCCCCACCTTCCCCCACCTCATCCCCTCTCCTCCCCTAGCCGCACCGTGCTGAATGCAGACTTATTAGTATCCCGTCAGCATTGACCTGCACTCTCGCCACCTTCCCCCACCTCACCCCCTCCCCCCCCTAGCCGCACTGTGCTGAATGCAGGCTTATTAGTCTCCCGTCAGCATTGACCTGCACTCTCCCCACCTTCCCCCACCTCATCCCCTCTCCACCTACCCATTTTAGCCATTTTTGCATTTTATAATACAGAGCCATGAGTGCATGGAACTCCCTTCCATCTCATATACAGTATAATACAGTCTTATATACACTATAATACAGAGCCATGAGTGCATGGAACTCCCTTCCATCTCATATACAGTATAATACAGAGCCATGAGTGCGTGGAACTTCCTTCCATCTCATATACAGTACAATACAGAGCCATGAGTGCATGGAACTCCCTTCCATCTCATATACACTATAATACAGAGCTATGAGTGCGTGGAACTTCCTTCCATCTCATATACAGTATAATACAGAGCCATGAGTGCGTGGAACTTCCTTCCATCTCATATACACTATAATACAGAGCCATGAGTGCATGGAACTCCCTTCCATCTCATATACACTATAATACAGAGCCATGAGTGCATGGAACTCCCTTCCATCTCATATACAGTATAATACAGAGCCATGAGTGCATGGAACTGCCTTCCATCTCATATACAGTATAATACAGAGCCATGAGTGCATGGAACTCCCTTCCATCTCGTATACAGTATAATACAGAGCCATGAGTGCATGGAACTCCCTTCCATCTCATATACACTATAATACAGAGCCATGAGTGCATGGAACTCCCTTCCATCTCATATACAGTATAATACAGTCTTATATACAGTACAATACAGAGCCATGAGTGCATGGAACTCCCTTCCATCTCATATACAGTATAATACAGAGCCATGAGTGCATGGAACTCCCTTCCATCTCATATACACTATAATACAGAGCCATGAGTGCATGGAACTCCCTTCCATCTCATATACAGTATAATACAGTCTTATATACAGTACAATACAGAGCCATGAGTGCATGGAACTCCCTTCCATCTCATATACAGTATAATACAGAGCCATGAGTGCATGGAACTCCCTTCCATCTCATATACAGTATAATACAGAGCCATGAGTGCATGGAACTCCCTTCCATCTCATATACAGTATAATACAGAGCTATGAGTGCATGGAACTGCCTTCCATCTCATATACAGTATAATACAGTCTTATATACACTATAATACAGAGCTATGAGTGCATGGAACTGCCTTCCATCTCATATACAGTATAATACAGAGCCATGAGTGCATAGAACTCCCTTCCATCTCATATACAGTATAATACAGAGCCATGAGTGCATGGAACTGCCTTCCATCTCATATACACTATAATACAGAGCCATGAGTGCATAGAACTCCCTTCCATCTTATATAGCGCAAGTGAAGATCAAATCTAGCTTTAAAAAACTAATAGAGCAACACCTCATAGCACATCGGCTCTCCCCCATGTGACCTACTTGTTGTGTGTATGTACTGACATGTATGTGTTACTGATAGATGCACACACACACACACACACACACACACACACACACACACACACACACACACACACACACACACACACACACACACACACACACACACACACTACATGTTCATGTTCTTACAGTCTTTTGTCTGTAATGTATTTTTGTTGTGTCAGACCCCAATTAGACTAGTAGTTGCCACTGGCAACAAATGAAATACAATAAAAACAATATGTGCACACAATCACTATTCTCTCCAATATGGGCCCACTTCTCCTAACCCCCATTCTCTATCTGAAAGCAGGTAGAGTTTTGGTGGCTGCCTCTTTTCTTTTCTCTCTCTTTAAATACCCTGCAAATCAGAGGAGGATGCACAGCAAACGTCAATGCCAGCGCTGCTCTCCTTAGCTGGAGTGCCACAGGGTGCCTCCAAGGTTAACTTCATACATTACAGTCAGAGAGAGCAGAGACAGTACTGAGCAGAGTGGAGAGACAGTTAAGAGTGGCAGATGGGGTACGGGTGGGATGTTGTATCGGAATAATATACAGTGTGTGTGTGTGTGTGTGTGTGTGTGTGTGTGTGTGTGTGTGTGTGTGTGTGTGTGTGTGTGTGTGTGTGTGTGTGTGTGTGTGTGTGTGTGTGTGTGTGTGTGTGCGAGAGAGAGGCTGAGTGTTAGATATTATTTTAACTGATAACAGTATTTAATTGGCATTCTTTCTCCAATATATTTGCCCCTCAAAGTCACCCTTGCCTGTGTGTCTTGCTGGGTCCATTTGAGCAATTCACGAGGAGATGTGAGATTTCCATAACAACAATCTCCCCTTCTATCAAAGTGACTCCGAACACCCGACTGCACCCCCAAAACACACCATATGCAAGTATTCCCTTTGTAGAACTGCAGTATTTACCATAGGTGTTAGCAGTATATTTTTCTTCTGCTGTATATATAGTATGTCATACATTGCCATAACTGTTAATGCGTACTGTTGTGTAAACTCAGCTCGGTCTCCAGAGCAAATAAAATGAGTCTTGAATATGTCTAGCTATTTGCAACATTGACAGATGAATCTATTGTTTCATTAGAACATGTTTACTTGCCAACAAGTTGAAATAATACACCAACTCCCTTCATCATTTGTTTTAGCAGTAAGATTGGTACTTCCAAATCCATGTCATGAATATCACAAGGAATTGATCCAGAAGTTGAAGTCAACACTTTATTCGTTTCTGATGTAGCTGGAATCATTTAGTCACATGTCAGTACACTTGTAACAACTATTATATAAAACATTTTATATCAAACCCCATTATATACAGGAGATATGTACAACAGCTTGCAATATCTATACTACAATGCAGTTGTGAGTATACTAGGCATTCTATATTATACTACAACATCAGTCTAACTGAATATAGATTTGTGTAGGCTGAATGTTCCAGGCAGGGTCCTGAATGTTCTTCAGCTGGTGAACGTCATATCGTGTTCCACAGGGATGCTGGCCCATGTTGACTCCAATGCTTCCCACAGTTGTGTCAAGTCCTTTGAGTGGTGGACCGGCAGCGGGGGCGGCAGTGTAGCCTAGTGGTTAGGGCGTTGGATTAGTAACCGGAAGGTTGCGAGTTCAAACCCCTGAGCTGACAAGGTACAAATCTGTCGTTCTTCCCCTGAACAGGCAGTTAACCCACTGTTCCCAGGCCGTCATTGAAAATAAGAATGTGTTCTTAACTGACTTACCTGGTTAAATAAAGGTAAACTTAAAAAATAAAAAATAAATAAAATTATTGATACACAAGGGAAACTGTTTAGCATGAAAAACCCAGCAGGTTTGCAGTTCTTGACACAAACCGGTGCACCTGGCACCTACTACCACACCCCGTTCAAAGGTGTTTAAATATTTTGTCTTGCCCATTCACCCTCTGAATCGTACACATACACAATCCATGTCTCAATTGTCTCAAGGCTTAAAAATCCTTCTTTAACCTGTCTCCTCCCCTTCATCTACCCTGATTTAAGTGGATTCAACAAGTGACATCACTTGGATTCACCTGGACAGGCTATGTCATGGAAAGAGCAAGTGTTCTTAATGTTTTGTACACTCAGTGTACAGTAGAAGCTGTAGCCTACTTATAAACCCACTAACTCTGATGACAAGACACAGACCTTGTTTATGCCTAGCTCCAGTATATTTATTTGCTCATCATGGAGTCATGGAAAGATTTAGCAAAGGTGACAAGCTCCTGGTGTTGAGCTTGATGTTGATGCCACTGCAGACGTTGGTGGGTTCAAACTCTGTAAATAGAACACATAGACCAGTCACCTTAGCCTCTGCAGCAGTTAGTTAGTAGTTAGTCCGGTAGGCTGTAGCTAACATTGCTAAAGTTAACTTGCAAAGTTACAAATCACATCGACAGATAGCGGCTTGCTAATTACATTGATTTGCTTTGAAATGTCTAGGTAGCATATTATGAAATGTAGGAAATGTAGTTCAATTACTAGTTAGCTAGCCAAGTTAGATATGTTACCTCTGCTTGACATCTTAATAAGGTATCCCATGAAATGTTACACCAGCAGCCTGTGCTTGCTTGTAGTTTGCACATTCAGGTACTGAGCACAACACCATGACTAAACAGTACAGTTGTTGTCAACACAAAAATAAAAATAAATAGTTATTTGCACGCTGATGTTCGATGAATGAGTGGCTGGTCCAGTGAGTAACGTTAGCTACCTGTTGACACCCATTCTCAAATGGATCAACCAAGACAGCGGTGGTACTACATCCTGAAATCGCTATGAATTGCAGAAATGCTCGTATTTGTGTGTAGTGAGGAAATTATCAATATTTATGACACATATTATACGTTAATAACATCTTAATGGACAAATACAGTGAAATGTCCCTTTAACTGAGATAAAATAATGAAAAACCCCTTTGAAAAACTAAAACTATTATCTTTGACTACAAAACAAACAAAAATGTAATTAAAACCATCATACATTATGTTCAGTTTGAGTGTTTTTGGAGGCAAAAATCAAATGGCTTCTGAATCTCACAGATCACATTGAGACTGACTTTATAATTAAAAGGTAGACTAAATGATATGACGTTGCCATGAGCAGCGCCACAGATATTTGGCGCATTTGAGTGGTAAGGCTAAAACAGCCGACTGTAGACGAAAGTCAAGAAGTGAAGTCGGGGAAGGTGCCTCTGCGACAGCTGAAAGTCGAGAAGTGAAGTCGGGGAAGGTGCCTCTGCGACAACTGAAAGTCGAGAAGTGAAGTCGGGGAAGGTGCCTCTGCGGCAGCTGAAAGTCGAGACGTGAAGTCGGGGAAGGTGCCTCTGCGACAGCTGAAAGTCGAGAAGTGAAGTCGGGGAAGGTGCCTCTGCGACAGCTGAAAGTCGAGAAGTGAAGTCGGGGAAGGTGCCTCTGCGACAGCTGAAAGTCGAGAAGTGAAGTCGGGGAAGGTGCCTCTGCGACAGCTGGAAGTCGGATACTAATGTGGTTTTCCAACAGAAAGGCTCAGGTCAACACGGCAGTGTTGCTATTGTTTATAAAATGTTCTTAATAATGTCGAAATGAACATGTATCTAACCCCCATGTCACATACTGAATAACTGAAATCATAATATAATATTACGTGTGTACACATTGTAGAATCAATTAGTGAGAGAAAGCCTCAAATATCATCTTAATGTGTATACAGTATATCCACTGCACACATAAATCACTGCAAATTGATTCCTGTTTCAATCAAGTCTTTGGTCAAGTTCGCATTGGTCAAACATTACATTTTAGTAATTTAGACGTTCATATCCAGAGCGATTTACAGAAGCAATTAGGGATAATTGCCTCACTCAAGGGAACATCAACATGAACTCAACAAAAAAAGAAACGTCCTCTCACTGTCAACTGCGTTAATTTTCAGCAGCTTAACATGTGTAAATATTTGTATGAACATAACAAGATTCAACAACTGAGACATAAACTGAACAAGTTCCACAGACATGTGACTAACAGAATTGGAATAATGTGTCCCTGAACAAAGGGGGGAGTCAAAATCAAAGTAACAGTCAGTATCTGGTGTGGCCACCAGCTGCATTAAGTACTGCAGTGCATCTTCTCCTCATGGACTGCACCAGATGTTCCGGTTCTTGCTGTGAGATGTTACCCACTCTTCCACCAAGGCACCTGCAGGTTCCCAGATATTTCTGGGGGGATTGAGATCCGGGCTCTTCGCTGGCCATGGTAGTACACTGACATTCCTGTCTTGGAAATCACGCACAGAACGAGCAGTATGGCTTGTGGCATTGTCATGCTGGAGGGTCATGTCTGGATGAGCCTGCAGGAAGGGTACCACATGAGGGAGGAGGATTTCTTCCCTGTAACGCAAAGCATTGAGATTGCCTTCAATGACAACAAGCTCAGTCCGATGATGCTGTGACACACCGCGCCAGACCATGACGGACCCTCCACCTCCAAATTGATCCAGCTCCAGAGTACAGGCCTCGGTGTAACGCTCATTCCTTCGACGATAAACGCGAATCTGACCATTTTGTGAGACAAAACTGTGACTCGTAAGCGTAGAGCACTTTTTGCCAGTCCTGTCTGGTCCAGCGACGGTGGGTTTGCGCCTGCCTTACAACAGGCCTACAAGCCTTCAGTCCAGCCTCTCTCAGCCTATTGCGGACAGTCTGAGCACTGATGTAGGGGTTGTGCGTTCCTAGTGTAACTTGGGCAGTTGTTGTTGCCATCCTGTACCTGTCCCGCAGGTGTGATGTTTGGATGTACCGACCCTGTGCAGGTGTTGTTACACGTGGTCTGCCACTGCAAGGACGATCAGCTGTCCGTCCTGTCTCCCTGTAGCTCCGTCTTAGGTGTCTCTCACAGGATGGACATTGGAATTTATTGCCCTGGCCACAGCTTCAGTCCTCATGCCTCCGTGCAGCATGCCTAAGGCACGTTCACGCAGATGAGCAGGGACTCTGGGCATCTTTATTTTGGTGTTTTTTCAGAGTCAGTAGAAAGGCCTCTTTAGTGTCCTAGTTTTTCATAACTCTGACCTTAATTGCCTACCCTCTTTAAGCTGTTAGTGTCTTAACGACCATTCCACAGGTGCATGTTCATTCATTGTTTATGTTTCATTGAACAAGCATGGGAAACTGTGTTTAAACCCTTTAAAATGAAGATCTGTGAAGTTATTTGGATTTTTACAAATTATCTTTGAAGACAGGATCCTGAAAAAGGGACGTTACTTTTCTTGCTGAGTTTATTTTTCACCTATTCGATTTGAACCAGCGACCTTTTGATTACTAGCCCAACGCTTTTAACTGTTAGGCTTCCTGCCACCTAATGATGAGTTGACATTAGAGCCTCCCACAATGCAGGCAATGAAGATAGTGAAAAGCAATTGCAGAAACTTGCAGTCGACTGCTGTCAAAGTCATGACCTTTGATTACATAATTTTTGTAAAGTTCATGCAGTGGACATGTAGGTACGAGTTGGACAATTTTCATCCCCAGAATGCAACACCATATTACCGCCACACCGGTGGTCACGACGGCAGTCAAGTTCCATATGACCGTTTCATTGTATTTAGGCTTCTCCAAGCTCTGATGCTGCTGATGGCCATTAGTAGCCTACCAAACTTGCTAACTGCCTGGATTGTATTGTCCCTCTAATCACTCAGACATCAATGCAAATGTCATCGAAAATTGGATCAAACACTTCATGAGTGCCCATGAGCTCACGTTGGCAACATTTCTATAGGCAATACAATTGCGTGAGAAAATAGAATGACGGCCTCTATTAAAAAGAGGAGTCTCCCATCAGCTTTCTATGGCCTAGGCCTACTATACGTTCTAATATTAAGCACATTGCTTTTCTTTTAAGCAGGAGTATAGCCTTGCTGGCTGGCATGAAAATGAACCACGGGAAAAGCGTCCTCTATTCGCTATTTAAGTGCTTAGACATGTGTTTTTTTTACGCTGCCACTGTATCGAGACAGGTGCATGAAAATGGTCCATTCTAAATCATAACAAATTTCACACATATATTATTTACTATATGTAAAGACAATATTAAATCAATAATAGTATGATGGGTGACAATATTAGCCTCACTTGTTAATGATATATTATCACTTGTGAATGATGCACAGTTTAATGCAAACAGCACATCCTTTTTTTTACGACTTTTTCAGATCATAGTCGCACACCTCAAGTAGCCTAGCCCATAGGCCTACATGTCTTGATAAGGTTTGTATCACAGCCAAATAACATCTTAATAAATCTTGTTCAGGATAGGGGGCAGTATTTCCCCTTTGGATGAATTGCGTGCCCATAGTGAACTGCATCAAAATCTGTCCTAAATTGCTAATATATGCATATTATTATTATTATTGGATAGAAAAAAACTCTGAAGTTTCTAAAACTGTTTGAATGATGTCTGTGAGTATAACAGAACTCATATGGCAGGCAGAAACCTGAGAAAAAAATCCAACAAGGAAGTGGGAAATCTGAGGTTGGTCGTTTTTCAACTCATTCCCTATTGAAGATACAGTGGGATATTGGTCATGTTGCACTTCCTAAGGCTTCCACTAGATGTCAACAGTCTTTAGAACCTTGTTTGATGCTTCTACTGTAAAGGAGGGGCTTATAATGTTCTAGCTGTGTCTGAATCCTGGCTTAGGAAGACCACCAAAAATTCTGAAATCTTCATCCCTAACTACAACATTTTCAGACAAGATAGTGTTGCAATCTACTGCAGAGATAGCCTGTAGAGTTCTGTCCTACTATCCAGGTCTGTACCCAAACAATTTGAACTTCTACTTTTAAAAATCCACCTCTCTAAAAACAAGTCTCTCACCGTTGCCGCCTGCTATAGACCACCCTCTGCCCCCAGGTGTTCTCTGGAGACCATATGTGAACTGATTGCCCCCCATCTATCTTCAGAGCTTGTGCTGCTAGGTGACCTAAACTGGAACATGCTTAGCACGCCAGCCATCCTACAATCTAAGCTTGATGCCCTCAATCTCACACACATTATCAATGAACCTACCAGGTACCACCCCAAGCCGTAAACACGGGCACCCTCATAGATTTCATCCTAACCAACTTGCCCTCTAAATACACCTCTGCTGTTTTCAACCAAGATCTCAGCGATCACTGCCTCATTGCCTGCATCCATACTATCTCCACTCATCACTATCAAACACTCCCTGAAACACTTCAGCGAGCAGGCCTTTCTAATCGACCTGGCCGTGGGAATCCTGGAAGGATATTGACCTCATCCCGTCAGTAGAGGATGCCTGGTTATTTTTTTTAAATGCCTTCCTCACCATCTTAAATAAGCATGTGTCACGCCCTGACATTAGTATTCTTTGAGATTATAACAGAACATGGCCAAGATGTTCAAATGTTCATAAATGACCAGCATGGTCCAATAATAATAAGGATGAACAGTTGAAACTGGAGCAGCAGCACGGCCAGGTGGACTGGGGACAGCAAGGAGTCATCATGTCAGGTAGTCCTGAGGCATGGTCCTAGGGCTCAGGTCCTCAGAGAGAGAGAAAGAAAGAGAGAAAGAGAGAATTAGAGAGAGCACACTTAAATTCACACAGGACACCGAATAGGACAGGAGAAGTACTCCAGATATAACAAACTGACCCTAGCCCCCCGACACATAAACTACTGCAGAAATATGCTTGGAGATAAAGCTTTATGATATGATTTCCGGCCTTTTTTCAGTATTCCAAGGCATTGGTTGTTCAGTGGTAGAATTCTCGCCTGCCATGCGGGAGGTCTGGGTTCGATTCCTGGCCAATGCAGGGTGTTTTGAACATGTAATTTCGAGAAGTATGCAAACCCCTGAGGAAGAAATCTGTGTTCGATTGCCAGGCCAACAGAAATCTCTGGTCTTGGTTGAAATCTCAACTGACACTTGAAAAATCTCACTTTGCTTTCGTTTTCAGTTTGGACATTCACTCATTCTCAGGAGACTTTGGTGAATCCATTGTAGATGTCCAGTGTACATGTACGTACATGTAATCGATTTCGCTCTATACCACTCACCCAAACTCAAGACAGTTGTCACTGACTAGTTGGTTAATCGTTTCCCATTTAACAACTAAAGCCTTTCACAAAGTAAATCACCTCACACACTGGACATCTACAATGGATTCACCAAAGTCTCCTGAGAATGAGTGAATGTCCAAACTGAAAACGAAAGCAAGGCCAGATTTTTCAAGAGTCAGTTGAGATTTCGACCAAGACCAGAGATTTCTGTTGGCCCGGCAATCGAACACAGATTTCTTCCTCAGGGGTTCGCATATACTTCTCGAAATTACATGTTCAAAACATCCTGCATTGGCCGGGAATCGAACCCGGGCCTCCCGCGTGGCAGGCGAGAATTCTACCACTGAACAACCAATGCCTTGGAATACTGAGAAAAGGCCGGAAATCGTATCATAAAGCCTTATCTCCAAGCATATTTTTCGATTTGTGCTCAGCTACATTGTTCACCCGAAAAAAAGCAGTCCTTTCTCCCCGTCGGGGAATTGAACCCCGGTCTCCCGCGTGACAGGCGGGGATACTCACCACTATACTAACGAGGAGCTGGTGTGTTGGACCTTTGAAAAAACGTGGAGCATTGGTACAAACCATAAGTTTGCAGTGTTGGGCTTTAACCCTTCTAACAAAAACATCTGTATAGACTGAATGGTTAGAGCTAGAAGCTGCTGTGACCCCTCTATGGAATGCTGGGACTCTCACGAACACGTACATGTAATCGATTTCGCTCTATACCACTCACAGGCCACACAATCGTAGTTAGAAGGTGACGCGTTTGTGGGATGTCCCAGGACATTGTCACAAATGCCAAACTCAAGACAGTTGTCACTGACTAGTTGGTTAATCGTTTCCCATTTAACAACTAAAGCCTTTCACAAAGTAAATCACCTCACACACTGGACATCTACAATGGATTCACCAAAGTCTCCTGAGAATGAGTGAATGTCCAAACTGAAAACGAAAGCAAGGCCAGATTTTTCAAGAGTCAGTTGAGATTTCGACCAAGACCAGAGATTTCTGTTGGCCCGGCAATCGAACACAGATTTCTTCCTCAGGGGTTCGCATATACTTCTCGAAATTACATGTTCAAAACATCCTGCATTGGCCGGGAATCGAACCCGGGCCTCCCGCGTGGCAGGCGAGAATTCTACCACTGAACAACCAATGCCTTGGAATACTGAGAAAAGGCCGGAAATCGTATCATAAAGCCTTATCTCCAAGCATATTTTTCGATTTGTGGGCTCAGCTACATTGTTCACCCGAAAAAAAAGCAGTCCTTTCTCCCCGTCGGGGAATTGAACCCCGGTCTCCCGCGTGACAGGCGGGGATACTCACCACTATACTAACGAGGAGCTGGTGTGTTGGACCTTTGAAAAAACGTGGAGCATTGGTACAAACCATAAGTTTGCAGTGTTGGGCTTTAACCCTTCTAACAAAAACATCTGTATAGACTGAATGGTTAGAGCTAGAAGCTGCTGTGACCCCTCTATGGAATGCTGGGACTCTCACGAACACGTACATGTAATCGATTTCGCTCTATACCACTCACAGGCCACACAATCGTAGTTAGAAGGTGACGCGTTTGTGGGATGTCCCAGGACATTGTCACAAATGCCAAACTCAAGACAGTTGTCACTGACTAGTTGGTTAATCGTTTCCCATTTAACAACTAAAGCCTTTCACAAAGTAAATCACCTCACACACTGGACATCTACAATGGATTCACCAAAGTCTCCTGAGAATGAGTGAATGTCCAAACTGAAAACGAAAGCAAGGTCAGATTTTTCAAGAGTCAGTTGAGATTTCGACCAAGACCAGAGATTTCTGTTGGCCTGGCAATCGAACACAGATTTCTTCCTCAGGGGTTTGCATATACTTCTCGAAATTACATGTTCAAAACATCCTGCATTGGCCGGGAATCGAACCCGGGCCTCCCGCGTGGCAGGAGCGAATTCTACCACTGAACAACCAATGCCTTGGAATACTGAGAAAAGGCTGGAAATCGTATCATAAAGCCTTATCTCCAAGCATATTTTTCGATTAGTGGGCTCAGCTACATTGTTCACCCGAAAAAAAGTAGTCCTTTCTCCCCGTCGGGGAATTGAACCCCGGTCTCCCGCGTGACAGGCGGGGATACTCACCACTATACTAACGAGGAGCTGGTGTGTTGGACCTTTGAAAAAACGTGGAGCATTGGTACAAACCATAAGTTTGCAGTGTTGGGCTTTAACCCTTCTAACAAAAACATCTGTATAGACTGAATGGTTAGAGCTAGAAGCTGCTGTGACCCCTCTATGGAATGCTGGGACTCTCACCAACACGTACATGTAATCGATTTCGCTCTATACCACTCACAGGCCACACAATCGTAGTTAGAAGGTGACGCGTTTGTGGGATGTCCCAGGACATTGTCACAAATGCCAAACTCAAGACAGTTGTCACTGACTAGTTGGTTAATCGTTTCCCATTTAACAACTAAAGCCTTTCACAAAGTAAATCACCTCACACACTGGACATCTACAATGGATTCACCAAAGTCTCCTGAGAATGAGTGAATGTCCAAACTGAAAACGAAAGCAAGGTCAGATTTTTCAAGAGTCAGTTGAGATTTCGACCAAGACCAGAGATTTCTGTTGGCCTGGCAATCGAACACAGATTTCTTCCTCAGGGGTTTGCATATACTTCTCGAAATTACATGTTCAAAACATCCTGCATTGGCCGGGAATCGAACCCGGGCCTCCCGCGTGGCAGGAGCGAATTCTACCACTGAACAACCAATGCCTTGGAATACTGAGAAAAGGCTGGAAATCGTATCATAAAGCCTTATCTCCAAGCATATTTTTCGATTAGTGGGCTCAGCTACATTGTTCACCCGAAAAAAAGTAGTCCTTTCTCCCCGTCGGGGAATTGAACCCCGGTCTCCCGCGTGACAGGCGGGGATACTCACCACTATACTAACGAGGAGCTGGTGTGTTGGACCTTTGAAAAAACGTGGAGCATTGGTACAAACCATAAGTTTGCAGTGTTGGGCTTTAACCCTTCTAACAAAAACATCTGTATAGACTGAATGGTTAGAGCTAGAAGCTGCTGTGACCCCTCTATGGAATGCTGGGACTCTCACGAACACGTACATGTAATCGATTTCGCTCTATACCACTCACAGGCCACACAATCGTAGTTAGAAGGTGACGCGTTTGTGGGATGTCCCAGGACATTGTCACAAATGCCAAACTCAAGACAGTTGTCACTGACTAGTTGGTTAATCGTTTCCCATTTAACAACTAAAGCCTTTCACAAAGTAAATCACCTCACACACTGGACATCTACAATGGATTCACCAAAGTCTCCTGAGAATGAGTGAATGTCCAAACTGAAAACGAAAGCAAGGCCAGATTTTTCAAGAGTCAGTTGAGATTTCGACCAAGACCAGAGATTTCTGTTGGCCCGGCAATCGAACACAGATTTCTTCCTCAGGGGTTCGCATATACTTCTCGAAATTACATGTTCAAAACATCCTGCATTGGCCGGGAATCGAACCCGGGCCTCCCGCGTGGCAGGCGAGAATTCTACCACTGAACAACCAATGCCTTGGAATACTGAGAAAAGGCCGGAAATCGTATCATAAAGCCTTATCTCCAAGCATATTTTTCGATTTGTGGGCTCAGCTACATTGTTCACCCGAAAAAAAGCAGTCCTTTCTCCCCGTCGGGGAATTGAACCCCGGTCTCCCGCGTGACAGGCGGGGATACTCACCACTATACTAACGAGGAGCTGGTGTGTTGGACCTTTGAAAAAACGTGGAGCATTGGTACAAACCATAAGTTTGCAGTGTTGGGCTTTAACCCTTCTAACAAAAACATCTGTATAGACTGAATGGTTAGAGCTAGAAGCTGCTGTGACCCCTCTATGGAATGCTGGACTCTCACGAACACGTACATGTAATCGATTTCGCTCTATACCACTCACAGGCCACACAATCGTAGTTAGAAGGTGACGCGTTTGTGGGATGTCCCAGGACATTGTCACAAATGCCAAACTCAAGACAGTTGTCACTGACTAGTTGGTTAATCGTTTCCCATTTAACAACTAAAGCCTTTCACAAAGTAAATCACCTCACACACTGGACATCTACAATGGATTCACCAAAGTCTCCTGAGAATGAGTGAATGTCCAAACTGAAAACGAAAGCAAGGCCAGATTTTTCAAGAGTCAGTTGAGATTTCGACCAAGACCAGAGATTTCTGTTGGCCCGGCAATCGAACACAGATTTCTTCCTCAGGGGTTCGCATATACTTCTCGAAATTACATGTTCAAAACATCCTGCATTGGCCGGGAATCGAACCCGGGCCTCCCGCGTGGCAGGCGAGAATTCTACCACTGAACAACCAATGCCTTGGAATACTGAGAAAAGGCCGGAAATCGTATCATAAAGCCTTATCTCCAAGCATATTTTTCGATTTGTGGGCTCAGCTACATTGTTCACCCGAAAAAAAGCAGTCCTTTCTCCCCGTCGGGGAATTGAACCCCGGTCTCCCGCGTGACAGGCGGGGATACTCACCACTATACTAACGAGGAGCTGGTGTGTTGGACCTTTGAAAAAACGTGGAGCATTGGTACAAACCATAAGTTTGCAGTGTTGGGCTTTAACCCTTCTAACAAAAACATCTGTATAGACTGAATGGTTAGAGCTAGAAGCTGCTGTGACCCCTCTATGGAATGCTGGGACTCTCACGAACACGTACATGTAATCGATTTCGCTCTATACCACTCACAGGCCACACAATCGTAGTTAGAAGGTGACGCGTTTGTGGGATGTCCCAGGACATTGTCACAAATGCCAAACTCAAGACAGTTGTCACTGACTAGTTGGTTAATCGTTTCCCATTTAACAACTAAAGCCTTTCACAAAGTAAATCACCTCACACACTGGACATCTACAATGGATTCACCAAAGTCTCCTGAGAATGAGTGAATGTCCAAACTGAAAACGAAAGCAAGGCCAGATTTTTCAAGAGTCAGTTGAGATTTCGACCAAGACCAGAGATTTCTGTTGGCCCGGCAATCGAACACAGATTTCTTCCTCAGGGGTTCGCATATACTTCTCGAAATTACATGTTCAAAACATCCTGCATTGGCCGGGAATCGAACCCGGGCCTCCCGCGTGGCAGGCGAGAATTCTACCACTGAACAACCAATGCCTTGGAATACTGAGAAAAGGCCGGAAATCGTATCATAAAGCCTTATCTCCAAGCATATTTTTCGATTTGTGGGCTCAGCTACATTGTTCACCCGAAAAAAAGCAGTCCTTTCTCCCCGTCGGGGAATTGAACCCCGGTCTCCCGCGTGACAGGCGGGGATACTCACCACTATACTAACGAGGAGCTGGTGTGTTGGACCTTTGAAAAAACGTGGAGCATTGGTACAAACCATAAGTTTGCAGTGTTGGGCTTTAACCCTTCTAACAAAAACATCTGTATAGACTGAATGGTTAGAGCTAGAAGCTGCTGTGACCCCTCTATGGAATGCTGGGACTCTCACGAACACGTACATGTAATCGATTTCGCTCTATACCACTCACAGGCCACACAATCGTAGTTAGAAGGTGACGCGTTTGTGGGATGTCCCAGGACATTGTCACAAATGCCAAACTCAAGACAGTTGTCACTGACTAGTTGGTTAATCGTTTCCCATTTAACAACTAAAGCCTTTCACAAAGTAAATCACCTCACACACTGGACATCTACAATGGATTCACCAAAGTCTCCTGAGAATGAGTGAATGTCCAAACTGAAAACGAAAGCAAGGCCAGATTTTTCAAGAGTCAGTTGAGATTTCGACCAAGACCAGAGATTTCTGTTGGCCCGGCAATCGAACACAGATTTCTTCCTCAGGGGTTCGCATATACTTCTCGAAATTACATGTTCAAAACATCCTGCATTGGCCGGGAATCGAACCCGGGCCTCCCGCGTGGCAGGCGAGAATTCTACCACTGAACAACCAATGCCTTGGAATACTGAGAAAAGGCCGGAAATCGTATCATAAAGCCTTATCTCCAAGCATATTTTTCGATTTGTGGGCTCAGCTACATTGTTCACCCGAAAAAAAGCAGTCCTTTCTCCCCGTCGGGGAATTGAACCCCGGTCTCCCGCGTGACAGGCGGGGATACTCACCACTATACTAACGAGGAGCTGGTGTGTTGGACCTTTGAAAAAACGTGGAGCATTGGTACAAACCATAAGTTTGCAGTGTTGGGCTTTAACCCTTCTAACAAAAACATCTGTATAGACTGAATGGTTAGAGCTAGAAGCTGCTGTGACCCCTCTATGGAATGCTGGGACTCTCACGAACACGTACATGTAATCGATTTCGCTCTATACCACTCACAGGCCACACAATCGTAGTTAGAAGGTGACGCGTTTGTGGGATGTCCCAGGACATTGTCACAAATGCCAAACTCAAGACAGTTGTCACTGACTAGTTGGTTAATCGTTTCCCATTTAACAACTAAAGCCTTTCACAAAGTAAATCACCTCACACACTGGACATCTACAATGGATTCACCAAAGTCTCCTGAGAATGAGTGAATGTCCAAACTGAAAACGAAAGCAAGGCCAGATTTTTCAAGAGTCAGTTGAGATTTCGACCAAGACCAGAGATTTCTGTTGGCCTGGCAATCGAACACAGATTTCTTCCTCAAGGGTTCGCATGTACTTCTCGAAATTACATGTTCAAAACATCCTGCATTGGCCGGGAATCGAACCCGGGCCTCCCGCGTGTCAGGCGAGAATTCTACCACTGAACAACCAATGCCTTGGAATACTGAGAAAAGGCCGGAAATCGTATCATAAAGCCTTATCTCCAAGCATATTTTTCGATTTGTGGGCTCAGCTACATTGTTCACCCGAAAAAAAAGCAGTCCTTTCTCCCCGTCGGGGAATTGAACCCCGGTCTCCCGCGTGACAGGCGGGGATACTCACCACTATACTAACGAGGAGCTGGTGTGTTGGACCTTTGAAAAAACGTGGAGCATTGGTACAAACCATAAGTTTGCAGTGTTGGGCTTTAACCCTTCTAACAAAAACATCTGTATAGACTGAATGGTTAGAGCTAGAAGCTGCTGTGACCCCTCTATGGAATGCTGGGACTCTCACGAACACGTACATGTAATCGATTTCGCTCTATACCACTCACAGGCCACACAATCGTAGTTAGAAGGTGACGCGTTTGTGGGATGTCCCAGGACATTGTCACAAATGCCAAACTCAAGACAGTTGTCACTGACTAGTTGGTTAATCGTTTCCCATTTAACAACTAAAGCCTTTCACAAAGTAAATCACCTCACACACTGGACATCTACAATGGATTCACCAAAGTCTCCTGAGAATGAGTGAATGTCCAAACTGAAAAACGAAAGCAAGGCCAGATTTTTCAAGAGTCAGTTGAGATTTCGACCAAGACCAGAGATTTCTGTTGGCCCGGCAATCGAACACAGATTTCTTCCTCAGGGGTTCGCATATACTTCTCGAAATTACATGTTCAAAACATCCTGCATTGGCCGGGAATCGAACCCGGGCCTCCCGCGTGGCAGGCGAGAATTCTACCACTGAACAACCAATGCCTTGGAATACTGAGAAAAGGCCGGAAATCGTATCATAAAGCCTTATCTCCAAGCATATTTTTCGATTTGTGGGCTCAGCTACATTGTTCACCCGAAAAAAAGCAGTCCTTTCTCCCCGTCGGGGAATTGAACCCCGGTCTCCCGCGTGACAGGCGGGGATACTCACCACTATACTAACGAGGAGCTGGTGTGTTGGACCTTTGAAAAAACGTGGAGCATTGGTACAAACCATAAGTTTGCAGTGTTGGGCTTTAACCCTTCTAACAAAAACATCTGTATAGACTGAATGGTTAGAGCTAGAAGCTGCTGTGACCCCTCTATGGAATGCTGGGACTCTCACGAACACGTACATGTAATCGATTTCGCTCTATACCACTCACAGGCCACACAATCGTAGTTAGAAGGTGACGCGTTTGTGGGATGTCCCAGGACATTGTCACAAATGCCAAACTCAAGACAGTTGTCACTGACTAGTTGGTTAATCGTTTCCCATTTAACAACTAAAGCCTTTCACAAAGTAAATCACCTCACACACTGGACATCTACAATGGATTCACCAAAGTCTCCTGAGAATGAGTGAATGTCCAAACTGAAAACGAAAGCAAGGCCAGATTTTTCAAGAGTCAGTTGAGATTTCGACCAAGACCAGAGATTTCTGTTGGCCCGGCAATCGAACACAGATTTCTTCCTCAGGGGTTCGCATATACTTCTCGAAATTACATGTTCAAAACATCCTGCATTGGCCGGGAATCGAACCCGGGCCTCCCGCGTGGCAGGGCGAGAATTCTACCACTGAACAACCAATGCCTTGGAATACTGAGAAAAGGCCGGAAATCGTATCATAAAGCCTTATCTCCAAGCATATTTTTCGATTTGTGGGCTCAGCTACATTGTTCACCCGAAAAAAAGCAGTCCTTTCTCCCCGTCGGGGAATTGAACCCCGGTCTCCCGCGTGACAGGCGGGGATACTCACCACTATACTAACGAGGAGCTGGTGTGTTGGACCTTTGAAAAAACGTGGAGCATTGGTACAAACCATAAGTTTGCAGTGTTGGGCTTTAACCCTTCTAACAAAAACATCTGTATAGACTGAATGGTTAGAGCTAGAAGCTGCTGTGACCCCTCTATGGAATGCTGGGACTCTCACGAACACGTACATGTAATCGATTTCGCTCTATACCACTCACAGGCCACACAATCGTAGTTAGAAGGTGACGCGTTTGTGGGATGTCCCAGGACATTGTCACAAATGCCAAACTCAAGACAGTTGTCACTGACTAGTTGGTTAATCGTTTCCCATTTAACAACTAAAGCCTTTCACAAAGTAAATCACCTCACACACTGGACATCTACAATGGATTCACCAAAGTCTCCTGAGAATGAGTGAATGTCCAAACTGAAAACGAAAGCAAGGCCAGATTTTTCAAGAGTCAGTTGAGATTTCGACCAAGACCAGAGATTTCTGTTGGCCTGGCAATCGAACACAGATTTCTTCCTCAAGGGTTCGCATGTACTTCTCGAAATTACATGTTCAAAACATCCTGCATTGGCCGGGAATCGAACCCGGGCCTCCCGCGTGGCAGGCGAGAATTCTACCACTGAACAACCAATGCCTTGGAATACTGAGAAAAGGCCGGAAATCGTATCATAAAGCCTTATCTCCAAGCATATTTTTCGATTTGTGGGCTCAGCTACATTGTTCACCCGAAAAAAAGCAGTCCTTTCTCCCCGTCGGGGAATTGAACCCCGGTCTCCCGCGTGACAGGCGGGGATACTCACACTATACTAACGAGGAGCTGGTGTGTTGGACCTTTGAAAAAACGTGGAGCATTGGTACAAACCATAAGTTTGCAGTGTTGGGCTTTAACCCTTCTAACAAAAACATCTGTATAGACTGAATGGTTAGAGCTAGAAGCTGCTGTGACCCCTCTATGGAATGCTGGGACTCTCACGAACACGTACATGTAATCGATTTCGCTCTATACCACTCACAGGCCACACAATCGTAGTTAGAAGGTGACGCGTTTGTGGGATGTCCTAGGACATTGTCACAAATGCCAAACTCAAGACAGTTGTCACTGACTAGTTGGTTAATCGTTTCCCATTTAACAACTAAAGCCTTTCACAAAGTAAATCACCTCACACACTGGACATCTACAATGGATTCACCAAAGTCTCCTGAGAATGAGTGAATGTCCAAACTGAAAACGAAAGCAAGGCCAGATTTTTCAAGAGTCAGTTGAGATTTCGACCAAGACCAGAGATTTCTGTTGGCCCGGCAATCGAACACAGATTTCTTCCTCAGGGGTTCGCATGTACTTCTCGAAATTACATGTTCAAAACATCCTGCATTGGCCGGGAATCGAACCCGGGCCTCCCGCGTGGCAGGCGAGAATTCTACCACTGAACAACCAATGCCTTGGAATACTGAGAAAAGGCCGGAAATCGTATCATAAAGCCTTATCTCCAAGCATATTTTTCGATTTGTGGGCTCAGCTACATTGTTCACCCGAAAAAAAGCAGTCCTTTCTCCCCGTCGGGGAATTGAACCCCGGTCTCCCGCGTGACAGGCGGGGATACTCACCACTATACTAACGAGGAGCTGGTGTGTTGGACCTTTGAAAAAACGTGGAGCATTGGTACAAACCATAAGTTTGCAGTGTTGGGCTTTAACCCTTCTAACAAAAACATCTGTATAGACTGAATGGTTAGAGCTAGAAGCTGCTGTGACCCCTCTATGGAATGCTGGGACTCTCACGAACACGTACATGTAATCGATTTCGCTCTATACCACTCACAGGCCACACAATCGTAGTTAGAAGGTGACGCGTTTGTGGGATGTCCTAGGACATTGTCACAAATGCCAAACTCAAGACAGTTGTCACTGACTAGTTGGTTAATCGTTTCCCATTTAACAACTAAAGCCTTTCACAAAGTAAATCACCTCACACACTGGACATCTACAATGGATTCACCAAAGTCTCCTGAGAATGAGTGAATGTCCAAACTGAAAACGAAAGCAAGGCCAGATTTTTCAAGAGTCAGTTGAGATTTCGACCAAGACCAGAGATTTCTGTTGGCCCGGCAATCGAACACAGATTTCTTCCTCAGGGGTTCGCATGTACTTCTCGAAATTACATGTTCAAAACATCCTGCATTGGCCGGGAATCGAACCCGGGCCTCCCGCGTGGCAGGCGAGAATTCTACCACTGAACAACCAATGCCTTGGAATACTGAGAAAAGGCCGGAAATCGTATCATAAAGCCTTATCTCCAAGCATATTTTTCGATTTGTGGGCTCAGCTACATTGTTCACCCGAAAAAAAGCAGTCCTTTCTCCCCGTCGGGGAATTGAACCCCGGTCTCCCGCGTGACAGGCGGGGATACTCACCACTATACTAACGAGGAGCTGGTGTGTTGGACCTTTGAAAAAACGTGGAGCATTGGTACAAACCATAAGTTTGCAGTGTTGGGCTTTAACCCTTCTAACAAAAACATCTGTATAGACTGAATGGTTAGAGCTAGAAGCTGCTGTGACCCCTCTATGGAATGCTGGGACTCTCACGAACACGTACATGTAATCGATTTCGCTCTATACCACTCACAGGCCACACAATCGTAGTTAGAAGGTGACGCGTTTGTGGGATGTCCTAGGACATTGTCACAAATGCCAAACTCAAGACAGTTGTCACTGACTAGTTGGTTAATCGTTTCCCATTTAACAACTAAAGCCTTTCACAAAGTAAATCACCTCACACACTGGACATCTACAATGGATTCACCAAAGTCTCCTGAGAATGAGTGAATGTCCAAACTGAAAACGAAAGCAAGGCCAGATTTTTCAAGAGTCAGTTGAGATTTCGACCAAGACCAGAGATTTCTGTTGGCCCGGCAATCGAACACAGATTTCTTCCTCAGGGGTTCGCATGTACTTCTCGAAATTACATGTTCAAAACATCCTGCATTGGCCGGGAATCGAACCCGGGCCTCCCGCGTGGCAGGCGAGAATTCTACCACTGAACAACCAATGCCTTGGAATACTGAGAAAAGGCCGGAAATCGTATCATAAAGCCTTATCTCCAAGCATATTTTTCGATTTGTGGGCTCAGCTACATTGTTCACCCGAAAAAAAGCAGTCCTTTCTCCCCGTCGGGGAATTGAACCCCGGTCTCCCGCGTGACAGGCGGGGATACTCACCACTATACTAACGAGGAGCTGGTGTGTTGGACCTTTGAAAAAACGTGGAGCATTGGTACAAACCATAAGTTTGCAGTGTTGGGCTTTAACCCTTCTAACAAAAACATCTGTATAGACTGAATGGTTAGAGCTAGAAGCTGCTGTGACCCCTCTATGGAATGCTGGGACTCTCACGAACACGTACATGTAATCGATTTCGCTCTATACCACTCACAGGCCACACAATCGTAGTTAGAAGGTGACGCGTTTGTGGGATGTCCTAGGACATTGTCACAAATGCCAAACTCAAGACAGTTGTCACTGACTAGTTGGTTAATCGTTTCCCATTTAACAACTAAAGCCTTTCACAAAGTAAATCACCTCACACACTGGACATCTACAATGGATTCACCAAAGTCTCCTGAGAATGAGTGAATGTCCAAACTGAAAACGAAAGCAAGGCCAGATTTTTCAAGAGTCAGTTGAGATTTCGACCAAGACCAGAGATTTCTGTTGGCCCGGCAATCGAACACAGATTTCTTCCTCAGGGGTTCGCATGTACTTCTCGAAATTACATGTTCAAAACATCCTGCATTGGCCGGGAATCGAACCCGGGCCTCCCGCGTGGCAGGCGAGAATTCTACCACTGAACAACCAATGCCTTGGAATACTGAGAAAAGGCCGGAAATCGTATCATAAAGCCTTATCTCCAAGCATATTTTTCGATTTGTGGGCTCAGCTACATTGTTCACCCGAAAAAAGCAGTCCTTTCTCCCCGTCGGGGAATTGAACCCCGGTCTCCCGCGTGACAGGCGGGGATACTCACCACTATACTAACGAGGAGCTGGTGTGTTGGACCTTTGAAAAAACGTGGAGCATTGGTACAAACCATAAGTTTGCAGTGTTGGGCTTTAACCCTTCTAACAAAAACATCTGTATAGACTGAATGGTTAGAGCTAGAAGCTGCTGTGACCCCTCTATGGAATGCTGGGACTCTCACGAACACGTACATGTAATCGATTTCGCTCTATACCACTCACAGGCCACACAATCGTAGTTAGAAGGTGACGCGTTTGTGGGATGTCCTAGGACATTGTCACAAATGCCAAACTCAAGACAGTTGTCACTGACTAGTTGGTTAATCGTTTCCCATTTAACAACTAAAGCCTTTCACAAAGTAAATCACCTCACACACTGGACATCTACAATGGATTCACCAAAGTCTCCTGAGAATGAGTGAATGTCCAAACTGAAAACGAAAGCAAGGCCAGATTTTTCAAGAGTCAGTTGAGATTTCGACCAAGACCAGAGATTTCTGTTGGCCCGGCAATCGAACACAGATTTCTTCCTCAGGGGTTCGCATGTACTTCTCGAAATTACATGTTCAAAACATCCTGCATTGGCCGGGAATCGAACCCGGGCCTCCCGCGTGGCAGGCGAGAATTCTACCACTGAACAACCAATGCCTTGGAATACTGAGAAAAGGCCGGAAATCGTATCATAAAGCCTTATCTCCAAGCATATTTTTCGATTTGTGGGCTCAGCTACATTGTTCACCCGAAAAAAAGCAGTCCTTTCTCCCCGTCGGGGAATTGAACCCCGGTCTCCCGCGTGACAGGCGGGGATACTCACCACTATACTAACGAGGAGCTGGTGTGTTGGACCTTTGAAAAAACGTGGAGCATTGGTACAAACCATAAGTTTGCAGTGTTGGGCTTTAACCCTTCTAACAAAAACATCTGTATAGACTGAATGGTTAGAGCTAGAAGCTGCTGTGACCCCTCTATGGAATGCTGGGACTCTCACGAACACGTACATGTAATCGATTTCGCTCTATACCACTCACAGGCCACACAATCGTAGTTAGAAGGTGACGCGTTTGTGGGATGTCCTAGGACATTGTCACAAATGCCAAACTCAAGACAGTTGTCACTGACTAGTTGGTTAATCGTTTCCCATTTAACAACTAAAGCCTTTCACAAAGTAAATCACCTCACACACTGGACATCTACAATGGATTCACCAAAGTCTCCTGAGAATGAGTGAATGTCCAAACTGAAAACGAAAGCAAGGCCAGATTTTTCAAGAGTCAGTTGAGATTTCGACCAAGACCAGAGATTTCTGTTGGCCCGGCAATCGAACACAGATTTCTTCCTCAGGGGTTCGCATGTACTTCTCGAAATTACATGTTCAAAACATCCTGCATTGGCCGGGAATCGAACCCGGGCCTCCCGCGTGGCAGGCGAGAATTCTACCACTGAACAACCAATGCCTTGGAATACTGAAAAGGCCGGAAATCGTATCATAAAGCCTTATCTCCAAGCATATTTTTCGATTTGTGGGCTCAGCTACATTGTTCACCCGAAAAAAAGCAGTCCTTTCTCCCCGTCGGGGAATTGAACCCCGGTCTCCCGCGTGACAGGCGGGGATACTCACCACTATACTAACGAGGAGCTGGTGTGTTGGACCTTTGAAAAAACGTGGAGCATTGGTACAAACCATAAGTTTGCAGTGTTGGGCTTTAACCCTTCTAACAAAAACATCTGTATAGACTGAATGGTTAGAGCTAGAAGCTGCTGTGACCCCTCTATGGAATGCTGGGACTCTCACGAACACGTACATGTAATCGATTTCGCTCTATACCACTCACAGGCCACACAATCGTAGTTAGAAGGTGACGCGTTTGTGGGATGTCCTAGGACATTGTCACAAATGCCAAACTCAAGACAGTTGTCACTGACTAGTTGGTTAATCGTTTCCCATTTAACAACTAAAGCCTTTCACAAAGTAAATCACCTCACACACTGGACATCTACAATGGATTCACCAAAGTCTCCTGAGAATGAGTGAATGTCCAAACTGAAAACGAAAGCAAGGCCAGATTTTTCAAGAGTCAGTTGAGATTTCGACCAAGACCAGAGATTTCTGTTGGCCCGGCAATCGAACACAGATTTCTTCCTCAGGGGTTCGCATGTACTTCTCGAAATTACATGTTCAAAACATCCTGCATTGGCCGGGAATCGAACCCGGGCCTCCCGCGTGGCAGGCGAGAATTCTACCACTGAACAACCAATGCCTTGGAATACTGAGAAAAGGCCGGAAATCGTATCATAAAGCCTTATCTCCAAGCATATTTTTCGATTTGTGGGCTCAGCTACATTGTTCACCCGAAAAAAAGCAGTCCTTTCTCCCCGTCGGGGAATTGAACCCCGGTCTCCCGCGTGACAGGCGGGGATACTCACCACTATACTAACGAGGAGCTGGTGTGTTGGAACTTTGAAAAAACGTGGAGCATTGGTACAAACCATAAGTTTGCAGTGTTGGGCTTTAACCCTTCTAACAAAAACATCTGTATAGACTGAATGGTTAGAGCTAGAAGCTGCTGTGACCCCTCTATGGAATGCTGGGACTCTCACGAACACGTACATGTAATCGATTTCGCTCTATACCACTCACAGGCCACACAATCGTAGTTAGAAGGTGACGCGTTTGTGGGATGTCCTAGGACATTGTCACAAATGCCAAACTCAAGACAGTTGTCACTGACTAGTTGGTTAATCGTTTCCCATTTAACAACTAAAGCCTTTCACAAAGTAAATCACCTCACACACTGGACATCTACAATGGATTCACCAAAGTCTCCTGAGAATGAGTGAATGTCCAAACTGAAAACGAAAGCAAGGCCAGATTTTTCAAGAGTCAGTTGAGATTTCGACCAAGACCAGAGATTTCTGTTGGCCCGGCAATCGAACACAGATTTCTTCCTCAGGGGTTCGCATGTACTTCTCGAAATTACATGTTCAAAACATCCTGCATTGGCCGGGAATCGAACCCGGGCCTCCCGCGTGGCAGGCGAGAATTCTACCACTGAACAACCAATGCCTTGGAATACTGAGAAAAGGCCGGAAATCGTATCATAAAGCCTTATCTCCAAGCATATTTTTCGATTTGTGGGCTCAGCTACATTGTTCACCCGAAAAAAAGCAGTCCTTTCTCCCCGTCGGGGAATTGAACCCCGGTCTCCCGCGTGACAGGCGGGGATACTCACCACTATACTAACGAGGAGCTGGTGTGTTGGACCTTTGAAAAAACGTGGAGCATTGGTACAAACCATAAGTTTGCAGTGTTGGGCTTTAACCCTTCTAACAAAAACATCTGTATAGACTGAATGGTTAGAGCTAGAAGCTGCTGTGACCCCTCTATGGAATGCTGGGACTCTCACGAACACGTACATGTAATCGATTTCGCTCTATACCACTCACAGGCCACACAATCGTAGTTAGAAGGTGACGCGTTTGTGGGATGTCCTAGGACATTGTCACAAATGCCAAACTCAAGACAGTTGTCACTGACTAGTTGGTTAATCGTTTCCCATTTAACAACTAAAGCCTTTCACAAAGTAAATCACCTCACACACTGGACATCTACAATGGATTCACCAAAGTCTCCTGAGAATGAGTGAATGTCCAAACTGAAAACGAAAGCAAGGCCAGATTTTTCAAGAGTCAGTTGAGATTTCGACCAAGACCAGAGATTTCTGTTGGCCCGGCAATCGAACACAGATTTCTTCCTCAGGGGTTCGCATACTTCTCGAAATTACATGTTCAAAACATCCTGCATTGGCCGGGAATCGAACCCGGGCCTCCCGCGTGGCAGGCGAGAATTCTACCACTGAACAACCAATGCCTTGGAATACTGAGAAAAGGCCGGAAATCGTATCATAAAGCCTTATCTCCAAGCATATTTTTCGATTTGTGGGCTCAGCTACATTGTTCACCCGAAAAAAAGCAGTCCTTTCTCCCCGTCGGGGAATTGAACCCCGGTCTCCCGCGTGACAGGCGGGGATACTCACCACTATACTAACGAGGAGCTGGTGTGTTGGACCTTTGAAAAAACGTGGAGCATTGGTACAAACCATAAGTTTGCAGTGTTGGGCTTTAACCCTTCTAACAACAAAACATCTGTATAGACTGAATGGTTAGAGCTAGAAGCTGCTGTGACCCCTCTATGGAATGCTGGGACTCTCACGAACACGTACATGTAATCGATTTCGCTCTATACCACTCACAGGCCACACAATCGTAGTTAGAAGGTGACGCGTTTGTGGGATGTCCTAGGACATTGTCACAAATGCCAAACTCAAGACAGTTGTCACTGACTAGTTGGTTAATCGTTTCCCATTTAACAACTAAAGCCTTTCACAAAGTAAATCACCTCACACACTGGACATCTACAATGGATTCACCAAAGTCTCCTGAGAATGAGTGAATGTCCAAACTGAAAACGAAAGCAAGGCCAGATTTTTCAAGAGTCAGTTGAGATTTCGACCAAGACCAGAGATTTCTGTTGGCCCGGCAATCGAACACAGATTTCTTCCTCAGGGGTTCGCATGTACTTCTCGAAATTACATGTTCAAAACATCCTGCATTGGCCGGGAATCGAACCCGGGCCTCCCGCCGCGTGGCAGGCGAGAATTCTACCACTGAACAACCAATGCCTTGGAATACTGAGAAAAGGCCGGAAATCGTATCATAAAGCCTTATCTCCAAGCATATTTTTCGATTTGTGGGCTCAGCTACATTGTTCACCCGAAAAAAGCAGTCCTTTCTCCCCGTCGGGGAATTGAACCCCGGTCTCCCGCGTGACAGGCGGGGATACTCACCACTATACTAACGAGGAGCTGGTGTGTTGGACCTTTGAAAAAACGTGGAGCATTGGTACAAACCATAAGTTTGCAGTGTTGGGCTTTAACCCTTCTAACAAAAACATCTGTATAGACTGAATGGTTAGAGCTAGAAGCTGCTGTGACCCCTCTATGGAATGCTGGGACTCTCACGAACACGTACATGTAATCGATTTCGCTCTATACCACTCACAGGCCACACAATCGTAGTTAGAAGGTGACGCGTTTGTGGGATGTCCTAGGACATTGTCACAAATGCCAAACTCAAGACAGTTGTCACTGACTAGTTGGTTAATCGTTTCCCATTTAACAACTAAAGCCTTTCACAAAGTAAATCACCTCACACACTGGACATCTACAATGGATTCACCAAAGTCTCCTGAGAATGAGTGAATGTCCAAACTGAAAACGAAAGCAAGGCCAGATTTTTCAAGAGTCAGTTGAGATTTCGACCAAGACCAGAGATTTCTGTTGGCCCGGCAATCGAACACAGATTTCTTCCTCAGGGGTTCGCATGTACTTCTCGAAATTACATGTTCAAAACATCCTGCATTGGCCGGGAATCGAACCCGGGCCTCCCGCGTGGCAGGCGAGAATTCTACCACTGAACAACCAATGCCTTGGAATACTGAGAAAAGGCCGGAAATCGTATCATAAAGCCTTATCTCCAAGCATATTTTTCGATTTGTGGGCTCAGCTACATTGTTCACCCGAAAAAAGCAGTCCTTTCTCCCCGTCGGGGAATTGAACCCCGGTCTCCCGCGTAGGCGGGGATACTCACCACTATACTAACGAGGAGCTGGTGTGTTGGACCTTTGAAAAACGTGGAGCATTGGTACAAACCATAAGTTTGCAGTGTTGGGCTTTAACCCTTCTAACAAAAACATCTGTATAGACTGAATGGTTAGAGCTAGAAGCTGCTGTGACCCCTCTATGGAATGCTGGGACTCTCACGAACACGTACATGTAATCGATTTCGCTCTATACCACTCACAGGCCACACAATCGTAGTTAGAAGGTGACGCGTTTGTGGGATGTCCTAGGACATTGTCACAAATGCCAAACTCAAGACAGTTGTCACTGACTAGTTGGTTAATCGTTTCCCATTTAACAACTAAAGCCTTTCACAAAGTAAATCACCTCACACACTGGACATCTACAATGGATTCACCAAAGTCTCCTGAGAATGAGTGAATGTCCAAACTGAAAACGAAAGCAAGGCCAGATTTTTCAAGAGTCAGTTGAGATTTCGACCAAGACCAGAGATTTCTGTTGGCCTGGCAATCGAACACAGATTTCTTCCTCAGGGGTTCGCATATACTTCTCGAAATTACATGTTCAAAACATCCTGCATTGGCCGGGAATCGAACCCGGGCCTCCCGCGTGGCAGGCGAGAATTCTACCACTGAACAACCAATGCCTTGGAATACTGAGAAAAGGCCGGAAATCGTATCATAAAGCCTTATCTCCAAGCATATTTTTCGATTTGTGGGCTCAGCTACATTGTTCACCCGAAAAAAGCAGTCCTTTCTCCCCGTCGGGGAATTGAACCCCGGTCTCCCGCGTGACAGGCGGGGATACTCACCACTATACTAACGAGGAGCTGGTGTGTTGGACCTTTGAAAAACGTGGAGCATTGGTACAAACCATAAGTTTGCAGTGTTGGGCTTTAACCCTTCTAACAAAAACATCTGTATAGACTGAATGGTTAGAGCTAGAAGCTGCTGTGACCCCTCTATGGAATGCTGGGACTCTCACGAACACGTACATGTAATCGATTTCGCTCTATACCACTCACAGGCCACACAATCGTAGTTAGAAGGTGACGCGTTTGTGGGATGTCCTAGGACATTGTCACAAATGCCAAACTCAAGACAGTTGTCACTGACTAGTTGGTTAATCGTTTCCCATTTAACAACTAAAGCCTTTCACAAAGTAAATCACCTCACACACTGGACATCTACAATGGATTCACCAAAGTCTCCTGAGAATGAGTGAATGTCCAAACTGAAAACGAAAGCAAGGCCAGATTTTTCAAGAGTCAGTTGAGATTTCGACCAAGACCAGAGATTTCTGTTGGCCCGGCAATCGAACACAGATTTCTTCCTCAGGGGTTCATGTACTTCTCGAAATTACATGTTCAAAACATCCTGCATTGGCCGGGAATCGAACCCGGGCCTCCCGCGTGGCAGGCGAGAATTCTACCACTGAACAACCAATGCCTTGGAATACTGAGAAAAGGCCGGAAATCGTATCATAAAGCCTTATCTCCAAGCATATTTTTCGATTTGTGGGCTCAGCTACATTGTTCACCCGAAAAAAAGCAGTCCTTTCTCCCCGTCGGGGAATTGAACCCCGGTCTCCCGCGTGACAGGCGGGGATACTCACCACTATACTAACGAGGAGCTGGTGTGTTGGACCTTTGAAAAAACGTGGAGCATTGGTACAAACCATAAGTTTGCAGTGTTGGGCTTTAACCCTTCTAACAAAAACATCTGTATAGACTGAATGGTTAGAGCTAGAAGCTGCTGTGACCCCTCTATGGAATGCTGGGACTCTCACGAACACGTACATGTAATCGATTTCGCTCTATACCACTCACAGGCCACACAATCGTAGTTAGAAGGTGACGCGTTTGTGGGATGTCCTAGGACATTGTCACAAATGCCAAACTCAAGACAGTTGTCACTGACTAGTTGGTTAATCGTTTCCCATTTAACAACTAAAGCCTTTCACAAAGTAAATCACCTCACACACTGGACATCTACAATGGATTCACCAAAGTCTCCTGAGAATGAGTGAATGTCCAAACTGAAAACGAAAGCAAGGCCAGATTTTTCAAGAGTCAGTTGAGATTTCGACCAAGACCAGAGATTTCTGTTGGCCCGGCAATCGAACACAGATTTCTTCCTCAGGGGTTCGCATGTACTTCTCGAAATTACATGTTCAAAACATCCTGCATTGGCCGGGAATCGAACCCGGGCCTCCCGCGTGGCAGGCGAGAATTCTACCACTGAACAACCAATGCCTTGGAATACTGAGAAAAGGCCGGAAATCGTATCATAAAGCCTTATCTCCAAGCATATTTTTCGATTTGTGGGCTCAGCTACATTGTTCACCCGAAAAAAAGCAGTCCTTTCTCCCCGTCGGGGAATTGAACCCCGGTCTCCCGCGTGACAGGCGGGGATACTCACCACTATACTAACGAGGAGCTGGTGTGTTGGACCTTTGAAAAAACGTGGAGCATTGGTAAACCATAAGTTTGCAGTGTTGGGCTTTAACCCTTCTAACAAAAACATCTGTATAGACTGAATGGTTAGAGCTAGAAGCTGCTGTGACCCCTCTATGGAATGCTGGGACTCTCACGAACACGTACATGTAATCGATTTCGCTCTATACCACTCACAGGCCACACAATCGTAGTTAGAAGGTGACGCGTTTGTGGGATGTCCTAGGACATTGTCACAAATGCCAAACTCAAGACAGTTGTCACTGACTAGTTGGTTAATCGTTTCCCATTTAACAACTAAAGCCTTTCACAAAGTAAATCACCTCACACACTGGACATCTACAATGGATTCACCAAAGTCTCCTGAGAATGAGTGAATGTCCAAACTGAAAACGAAAGCAAGGCCAGATTTTTCAAGAGTCAGTTGAGATTTCGACCAAGACCAGAGATTTCTGTTGGCCCGGCAATCGAACACAGATTTCTTCCTCAGGGGTTCGCATGTACTTCTCGAAATTACATGTTCAAAACATCCTGCATTGGCCGGGAATCGAACCCGGGCCTCCCGCGTGGCAGGCGAGAATTCTACCACTGAACAACCAATGCCTTGGAATACTGAGAAAAGGCCGGAAATCGTATCATAAAGCCTTATCTCCAAGCATATTTTTCGATTTGTGGGCTCAGCTACATTGTTCACCCGAAAAAAAGCAGTCCTTTCTCCCCGTCGGGGAATTGAACCCCGGTCTCCCGCGTGACAGGCGGGGATACTCACCACTATACTAACGAGGAGCTGGTGTGTTGGACCTTTGAAAAAACGTGGAGCATTGGTACAAACCATAAGTTTGCAGTGTTGGGCTTTAACCCTTCTAACAAAAACATCTGTATAGACTGAATGGTTAGAGCTAGAAGCTGCTGTGACCCCTCTATGGAATGCTGGGACTCTCACGAACACGTACATGTAATCGATTTCGCTCTATACCACTCACAGGCCACACAATCGTAGTTAGAAGGTGACGCGTTTGGGATGTCCTAGGACATTGTCACAAATGCCAAACTCAAGACAGTTGTCACTGACTAGTTGGTTAATCGTTTCCCATTTAACAACTAAAGCCTTTCACAAAGTAAATCACCTCACACACTGGACATCTACAATGGATTCACCAAAGTCTCCTGAGAATGAGTGAATGTCCAAACTGAAAACGAAAGCAAGGCCAGATTTTTCAAGAGTCAGTTGAGATTTCGACCAAGACCAGAGATTTCTGTTGGCCCGGCAATCGAACACAGATTTCTTCCTCAGGGGTTCGCATATACTTCTCGAAATTACATGTTCAAAACATCCTGCATTGGCCGGGAATCGAACCCGGGCCTCCCGCGTGGCAGGCGAGAATTCTACCACTGAACAACCAATGCCTTGGAATACTGAGAAAAGGCCGGAAATCGTATCATAAAGCCTTATCTCCAAGCATATTTTTCGATTTGTGGGCTCAGCTACATTGTTCACCCGAAAAAAAAGCAGTCCTTTCGTCCCGTCGGGGAATTGAACCCCGGTCTCCCGCGTGACAGGCGGGGATACTCACCACTATACTAACGAGGAGCTGGTGTGTTGGACCTTTGAAAAACGTGGAGCATTGGTACAAACCATAAGTTTGCAGTGTTGGGCTTTAACCCTTCTAACAAAAACATCTGTATAGACTGAATGGTTAGAGCTAGAAGCTGCTGTGACCCCTCTATGGAATGCTGGGACTCTCACGAACACGTACATGTAATCGATTTCGCTCTATACCACTCACAGGCCACACAATCGTAGTTAGAAGGTGACGCGTTTGTGGGATGTCCTAGGACATTGTCACAAATGCCAAACTCAAGACAGTTGTCACTGACTAGTTGGTTAATCGTTTCCCATTTAACAACTAAAGCCTTTCACAAAGTAAATCACCTCACACACTGGACATCTACAATGGATTCACCAAAGTCTCCTGAGAATGAGTGAATGTCCAAACTGAAAACGAAAGCAAGGTCAGATTTTTCAAGAGTCAGTTGAGATTTCGACCAAGACCAGAGATTTCTGTTGGCCTGGCAATCGAACACAGATTTCTTCCTCAGGGGTTCGCATATACTTCTCGAAATTACATGTTCAAAACATCCTGCATTGGCCGGGAATCGAACCCGGGCCTCCCGCGTGGCAGGCGAGAATTCTACCACTGAACAACCAATGCCTTGGAATACTGAGAAAAGGCCGGAAATCGTATCATAAAGCCTTATCTCCAAGCATATTTTTCGATTTGTGGGCTCAGCTACATTGTTCACCCGAAAAAAAGCAGTCCTTTCTCCCCGTCGGGGAATTGAACCCCGGTCTCCCGCGTGACAGGCGGGGATACTCACCACTATACTAACGAGGAGCTGGTGTGTTGGACCTTTGAAAAAACGTGGAGCATTGGTACAAACCATAAGTTTGCAGTGTTGGGCTTTAACCCTTCTAACAAAAACATCTGTATAGACTGAATGGTGGTTAGAGAGCTAGAAGCTGCTGTGACCCCTCTATGGAATGCTGGGACTCTCACGAACACGTACATGTAATCGATTTCGCTCTATACCACTCACAGGCCACACAATCGTAGTTAGAAGGTGACGCGTTTGTGGGATGTCCTAGGACATTGTCACAAATGCCAAACTCAAGACAGTTGTCACTGACTAGTTGGTTAATCGTTTCCCATTTAACAACTAAAGCCTTTCACAAAGTAAATCACCTCACACACTGGACATCTACAATGGATTCACCAAAGTCTCCTGAGAATGAGTGAATGTCCAAACTGAAAACGAAAGCAAGGCCAGATTTTTCAAGAGTCAGTTGAGATTTCGACCAAGACCAGAGATTTCTGTTGGCCCGGCAATCGAACACAGATTTCTTCCTCAGGGGTTCGCATGTACTTCTCGAAATTACATGTTCAAAACATCCTGCATTGGCCGGGAATCGAACCCGGGCCTCCCGCGTGGCAGGCGAGAATTCTACCACTGAACACCAATGCCTTGGAATACTGAGAAAAGGCCGGAAATCGTATCATAAAGCCTTATCTCCAAGCATATTTTTCGATTTGTGGGCTCAGCTACATTGTTCACCCGAAAAAAAGCAGTCCTTTCTCCCCGTCGGGGAATTGAACCCCGGTCTCCCGCGTGACAGGCGGGGATACTCACCACTATACTAACGAGGAGCTGGTGTGTTGGACCTTTGAAAAAACGTGGAGCATTGGTACAAACCATAAGTTTGCAGTGTTGGGCTTTAACCCTTCTAACAAAAACATCTGTATAGACTGAATGGTTAGAGCTAGAAGCTGCTGTGACCCCTCTATGGAATGCTGGGACTCTCACGAACACGTACATGTAATCGATTTCGCTCTATACCACTCACAGGCCACACAATCGTAGTTAGAAGGTGACGCGTTTGTGGGATGTCCTAGGACATTGTCACAAATGCCAAACTCAAGACAGTTGTCACTGACTAGTTGGTTAATCGTTTCCATTTAACAACTAAAGCCTTTCACAAAGTAAATCACCTCACACACTGGACATCTACAATGGATTCACCAAAGTCTCCTGAGAATGAGTGAATGTCCAAACTGAAAACGAAAGCAAGGCCAGATTTTTCAAGAGTCAGTTGAGATTTCGACCAAGACCAGAGATTTCTGTTGGCCTGGCAATCGAACACAGATTTCTTCCTCAAGGGTTCGCATGTACTTCTCGAAATTACATGTTCAAAACATCCTGCATTGGCCGGGAATCGAACCCGGGCCTCCCGCGTGGCAGGCGAGAATTCTACCACTGAACAACCAATGCCTTGGAATACTGAGAAAAGGCCGGAAATCGTATCATAAAGCCTTATCTCCAAGCATATTTTTCGATTTGTGGGCTCAGCTACATTGTTCACCCGAAAAAAAGCAGTCCTTTCTCCCCGTCGGGGAATTGAACCCCGGTCTCCCGCGTGACAGGCGGGGATACTCACCACTATACTAACGGAGCTGGTGTGTTGGACCTTTGAAAAAACGTGGAGCATTGGTACAAACCATAAGTTTGCAGTGTTGGGCTTTAACCCTTCTAACAAAAACATCTGTATAGACTGAATGGTTAGAGCTAGAAGCTGCTGTGACCCCTCTATGGAATGCTGGGACTCTCACGAACACGTACATGTAATCGATTTCGCTCTATACCACTCACAGGCCACACAATCGTAGTTAGAAGGTGACGCGTTTGTGGGATGTCCTAGGACATTGTCACAAATGCCAAACTCAAGACAGTTGTCACTGACTAGTTGGTTAATCGTTTCCCATTTAACAACTAAAGCCTTTCACAAAGTAAATCACCTCACACACTGGACATCTACAATGGATTCACCAAAGTCTCCTGAGAATGAGTGAATGTCCAAACTGAAAACGAAAGCAAGGCCAGATTTTTCAAGAGTCAGTTGAGATTTCGACCAAGACCAGAGATTTCTGTTGGCCCGGCAATCGAACACAGATTTCTTCCTCAGGGGTTCGCATGTACTTCTCGAAATTACATGTTCAAAACATCCTGCATTGGCCGGGAATCGAACCCGGGCCTCCCGCGTGGCAGGCGAGAATTCTACCACTGAACAACCAATGCCTTGGAATACTGAGAAAAGGCCGGAAATCGTATCATAAAGCCTTATCTCCAAGCATATTTTTCGATTTGTGGGCTCAGCTACATTGTTCACCCGAAAAAAAGCAGTCCTTTCTCCCCGTCGGGGAATTGAACCCCGGTCTCCCGCGTGACAGGCGGGGATACTCACCACTATACTAACGAGGAGCTGGTGTGTTGGACCTTTGAAAAAACGTGGAGCATTGGTACAAACCATAAGTTTGCAGTGTTGGGCTTTAACCCTTCTAACAAAAACATCTGTATAGACTGAATGGTTAGAGCTAGAAGCTGCTGTGACCCCTCTATGGAATGCTGGGACTCTCACGAACACGTACATGTAATCGATTTCGCTCTATACCACTCACAGGCCACACAATCGTAGTTAGAAGGTGACGCGTTTGTGGGATGTCCTAGGACATTGTCACAAATGCCAAACTCAAGACAGTTGTCACTGACTAGTTGGTTAATCGTTTCCCATTTAACAACTAAAGCCTTTCACAAAGTAAATCACCTCACACACTGGACATCTACAATGGATTCACCAAAGTCTCCTGAGAATGAGTGAATGTCCAAACTGAAAACGAAAGCAAGGCCAGATTTTTCAAGAGTCAGTTGAGATTTCGACCAAGACCAGAGATTTCTGTTGGCCCGGCAATCGAACACAGATTTCTTCCTCAGGGGTTCGCATATACTTCTCGAAATTACATGTTCAAAACATCCTGCATTGGCCGGGAATCGAACCCGGGCCTCCCGCGTGGCAGGCGAGAATTCTACCACTGAACAACCAATGCCTTGGAATACTGAGAAAAGGCCGGAAATCGTATCATAAAGCCTTATCTCCAAGCATATTTTTCGATTTGTGGGCTCAGCTACATTGTTCACCCGAAAAAAAGCAGTCCTTTCTCCCCGTCGGGGAATTGAACCCCGGTCTCCCGCGTGACAGGCGGGGATACTCACCACTATACTAACGAGGAGCTGGTGTGTTGGACCTTTGAAAAAACGTGGAGCATTGGTACAAACCATAAGTTTGCAGTGTTGGGCTTTAACCCTTCTAACAAAAACATCTGTATAGACTGAATGGTTAGAGCTAGAAGCTGCTGTGACCCCTCTATGGAATGCTGGGACTCTCACGAACACGTACATGTAATCGATTTCGCTCTATACCACTCACAGGCCACACAATCGTAGTTAGAAGGTGACGCGTTTGTGGGATGTCCTAGGACATTGTCACAAATGCCAAACTCAAGACAGTTGTCACTGACTAGTTGGTTAATCGTTTCCCATTTAACAACTAAAGCCTTTCACAAAGTAAATCACCTCACACACTGGACATCTACAATGGATTCACCAAAGTTCCTGAGAATGAGTGAATGTCCAAACTGAAAACGAAAGCAAGGCCAGATTTTTCAAGAGTCAGTTGAGATTTCGACCAAGACCAGAGATTTCTGTTGGCCCGGCAATCGAACACAGATTTCTTCCTCAGGGGTTCGCATATACTTCTCGAAATTACATGTTCAAAACATCCTGCATTGGCCGGGAATCGAACCCGGGCCTCCCGCGTGGCAGGCGAGAATTCTACCACTGAACAACCAATGCCTTGGAATACTGAGAAAAGGCCGGAAATCGTATCATAAAGCCTTATCTCCAAGCATATTTTTCGATTTGTGGGCTCAGCTACATTGTTCACCCGAAAAAAAGCAGTCCTTTCTCCCCGTCGGGGAATTGAACCCCGGTCTCCCGCGTGACAGGCGGGGATACTCACCACTATACTAACGAGGAGCTGGTGTGTTGGACCTTTGAAAAAACGTGGAGCATTGGTACAAACCATAAGTTTGCAGTGTTGGGCTTTAACCCTTCTAACAAAAACATCTGTATAGACTGAATGGTTAGAGCTAGAAGCTGCTGTGACCCCTCTATGGAATGCTGGGACTCTCACGAACACGTACATGTAATCGATTTCGCTCTATACCACTCACAGGCCACACAATCGTAGTTAGAAGGTGACGCGTTTGTGGGATGTCCTAGGACATTGTCACAAATGCCAAACTCAAGACAGTTGTCACTGACTAGTTGGTTAATCGTTTCCCATTTAACAACTAAAGCCTTTCACAAAGTAAATCACCTCACACACTGGACATCTACAATGGATTCACCAAAGTCTCCTGAGAATGAGTGAATGTCCAAACTGAAAACGAAAGCAAGGCCAGATTTTTCAAGAGTCAGTTGAGATTTCGACCAAGACCAGAGATTTCTGTTGGCCCGGCAATCGAACACAGATTTCTTCCTCAGGGGTTCGCATGTACTTCTCGAAATTACATGTTCAAAACATCCTGCATTGGCCGGGAATCGAATCGAACCCGGGCCTCCCGCGTGGCAGGCGAGAATTCTACCACTGAACAACCAATGCCTTGGAATACTGAGAAAAGGCCGGAAATCGTATCATAAAGCCTTATCTCCAAGCATATTTTTCGATTTGTGGGCTCAGCTACATTGTTCACCCGAAAAAAAGCAGTCCTTTCTCCCCGTCGGGGAATTGAACCCCGGTCTCCCGCGTGACAGGCGGGGATACTCACCACTATACTAACGAGGAGCTGGTGTGTTGGACCTTTGAAAAAACGTGGAGCATTGGTACAAACCATAAGTTTGCAGTGTTGGGCTTTAACCCTTCTAACAAAAACATCTGTATAGACTGAATGGTTAGAGCTAGAAGCTGCTGTGACCCCTCTATGGAATGCTGGGACTCTCACGAACACGTACATGTAATCGATTTCGCTCTATACCACTCACAGGCCACACAATCGTAGTTAGAAGGTGACGCGTTTGTGGGATGTCCTAGGACATTGTCACAAATGCCAAACTCAAGACAGTTGTCACTGACTAGTTGGTTAATCGTTTCCCATTTAACAACTAAAGCCTTTCACAAAGTAAATCACCTCACACACTGGACATCTACAATGGATTCACCAAAGTCTCCTGAGAATGAGTGAATGTCCAAACTGAAAACGAAAGCAAGGCCAGATTTTTCAAGAGTCAGTTGAGATTTCGACCAAGACCAGAGATTTCTGTTGGCCCGGCAATCGAACACAGATTTCTTCCTCAGGGGTTCGCATATACTTCTCGAAATTACATGTTCAAAACATCCTGCATTGGCCGGGAATCGAACCCGGGCCTCCCGCGTGGCAGGCGAGAATTCTACCACTGAACAACCAATGCCTTGGAATACTGAGAAAAGGCCGGAAATCGTATCATAAAGCCTTATCTCCAAGCATATTTTTCGATTTGTGGGCTCAGCTACATTGTTCACCCGAAAAAAAAGCAGTCCTTTCTCCCCGTCGGGGAATTGAACCCCGGTCTCCCGCGTGACAGGCGGGGATACTCACCACTATACTAACGAGGAGCTGGTGTGTTGGACCTTTGAAAAAACGTGGAGCATTGGTACAAACCATAAGTTTGCAGTGTTGGGCTTTAACCCTTCTAACAAAAACATCTGTATAGACTGAATGGTTAGAGCTAGAAGCTGCTGTGACCCCTCTATGGAATGCTGGGACTCTCACGAACACGTACATGTAATCGATTTCGCTCTATACCACTCACAGGCCACACAATCGTAGTTAGAAGGTGACGCGTTTGTGGGATGTCCCAGGACATTGTCACAAATGCCAAACTCAAGACAGTTGTCACTGACTAGTTGGTTAATCGTTTCCCATTTAACAACTAAAGCCTTTCACAAAGTAAATCACCTCACACACTGGACATCTACAATGGATTCACCAAAGTCTCCTGAGAATGAGTGAATGTCCAAACTGAAAACGAAAGCAAGGCCAGATTTTTCAAGAGTCAGTTGAGATTTCGACCAAGACCAGAGATTTCTGTTGGCCCGGCAATCGAACACAGATTTCTTCCTCAGGGGTTCGCATATACTTCTCGAAATTACATGTTCAAAACATCCTGCATTGGCCGGGAATCGAACCCGGGCCTCCCGCGTGGCAGGCGAGAATTCTACCACTGAACAACCAATGCCTTGGAATACTGAGAAAAGGCCGGAAATCGTATCATAAAGCCTTATCTCCAAGCATATTTTTCGATTTGTGGGCTCAGCTACATTGTTCACCCGAAAAAAAGCAGTCCTTTCTCCCCGTCGGGGAATTGAACCCCGGTCTCCCGCGTGACAGGCGGGGATACTCACCACTATACTAACGAGGAGCTGGTGTGTTGGACCTTTGAAAAAACGTGGAGCATTGGTACAAACCATAAGTTTGCAGTGTTGGGCTTTAACCCTTCTAACAAAAACATCTGTATAGACTGAATGGTTAGAGCTAGAAGCTGCTGTGACCCCTCTATGGAATGCTGGGACTCTCACGAACACGTACATGTAATCGATGTCGCTGTTGAGATTTCGACTAAGACCAGAGATTTCTGTTGGCCTGGCAATCGAACACAGATTTCTTCCTCAGGGGTTTGCATACTTCTCGAAATTACATGTTACATTACATGTAACTCAAAAAACGTTGAGGCCTAGACGCCATCTTGTTCGGGGCCAATTATGCCAAACTTATGCCTCCCAAGTTTCGTCTTCGAAATCTTTTCCGTTTAGGAGATAAGGCCACGTCGTGATTGGTGATGTTTTGTACATTTGCAATATGATTCCATTCGCCCTCTTGTGGGATTTACAGGGAGAGCGGAAAAATGACCAAAATTTGATAATTTTATCAAATGGAAACCGAATGTCCGAGAGAGTTCGTTTGATGACGTCCTGGAAAATGCATGGCCCGACGCCGCCCGCGAATTTTAGAAACGTCCAACGTCTAGTAAAGGGGCCGTACATTTGCAATGTGGACTTTCTCACTAACCATATGGCAAATGTCAAAATGTTCCCTTAAGGTATGTTAGATCACCACCAAATCCCAAAAAAACACAGTCATTTTTCCCAGCCAAAGATAGTCACAAAAGCAGAATTATAGATAAAATTAATCACTAAACTTTGATCATCTTCATCAGATGACACTCATATGACATCATGTTACACAATACATTTATGTTTTGTTCGATAATATGCATTTTTATATCCACAAATCTCGGTTTACATTGGTGCCATGTTCAGAAATGCCTCCAAAATATCAGGAGTAATTACAGAGAGCTACGTCAGATAACAGAAATACTCATCATAAACTTTGACGAAAGATACATGTTTTACATATAATTGTCACGGTTTTTTTTTTTTTTCTGAAGAGGAGAGGCGAGATGGATCGGAGGACCAAAATTCAGCGTGGTACGTGTTCATCATTAATTTTAATAAAAAAACACTGAACA
>NC_056461.1:3220584-3223038 GCF_018296145.1 Oncorhynchus tshawytscha
ATGTGTCGGTGTGTGTGTATGTGTGAGTGTGTGTGTGTGTGTGTGTGTATGTATGTGTGTGTGTGTGTGTGTGTGTGCGTGTGCGTGTGCGTGTGCGAGTGCGTGTGCGTGTGTGTGAGTGTGCGTGTGCGTGAGTGTGTGTGTGTGTGTGTGTGTAATCTCCCTCCCGTTGTCAAAGCCAAACTGTAAACAGACCATACATGTGACTATTTTAGCGTAACTGTACCTAGCTGTAGGTGTATCCTCACTACATATAGTAAATCCTACTACATTAAAAGCAGACATTTTGGAGAGTTCTATAGCAGTTGACATACACACTCTCCAAATACTCACACACAGGGTCAGATCTGATGTACTGTACACACACCGCACGCACGTGTGCACACACACACACACAGTACACACAGACACACACACACACACACACACACACACACACACACACACACACACACACACACACACACACACACACAGTACACAGACAGTACAAACAAATTGGAACTGACATTACTCTCTGTGTGGAGCCATGGTTATCTGGAGTGTGTTGGATGACATACAGAACAGCCTGACAGGGCCAGAGCCATACTAAAGGGCGGATAGATTGATAGGCAGGCAGGCAGGCAGGCAGGCAGGCAGGCAGGCAGGCAAGGCAGGCAGGCAGGCAGGCAGGCAGGCAGGCAGGCAGGCAGGCAGGCAGGCAGGACAACAACAATGCAGCATCTGTGTCCACTCTCCTTGAGCGATTACATTCCCCTAACCCTGCCAAACCCTTCTATGGTTTCTTCTTATCCCCCTTATATGGAAGAGGCTCTCTCTTTTTACTTCCTTGAAGTGAACTAAAACATATACTGTTCGTGTACTGTATCCGTGTTCTGGGTGTAGGTGCGTTCTGGGTGTAGGTGCAGGCTTTTGTTCCAACCAAGCACTAACACATCCGATTCTCCTAATGAAAGTCTTGAATAAAGACTATGATTAATTTATTAGTAGAACCCACCACATTACTGGTTGGCCAGAACAACATGCTGTAGCAGGTACATTATATCCTGAACTACAATAGCTCAATGAACGTATCAGTCATGAAACTGAGTGTTTATATAGTCGTAGACATCTTTCTTGGCACAGACTGACACTGATACTGAATACGCAACATTGCACATGCTCACATTCAGTAAATATTTATACCACATGTTTTATAATATCAAATATTTGCCCGGCGATATTCAGTCCAGCTCAAAACTTTCTCAACACGTCACAGAAAGGCAGTCTGCCTTCAACGTCAGACTGTTTACCCATCTGATGCATGGGTGTCTCCTATCTACGGTTGAACTAAATTGGATAGTTGAATAGAGTCTTGGCAGTGGCATTCGACATTGTGATCAAAACTTTGCATTGTGAATCATTCAGTGCAATCCCAGATAGATGCAGTGCAGTGCTAAAAAGCCAAAAGCAATAGCAGCTACTTTAAAAACTGGGCTTTTTAAAAAAGAATGTATTTAATACTGTCAAAATATCCCCGAATGTGTCTGCAAGCAAACCTGAGCCCATAATGTCTATTCTCTACCACCACAGCTGTTCAGTCCTCACTCTGTTTTAGAACAGCCCTTATCCACATCCTGTATGCCAACCTATAAGAAGGCATGCCCTGTGCTGTGCCCTGTGCTGTGCCCTGTGCTGTGGCCTGTGCTGTTCCCTGTGCTGTGCCCTGTGCTGTTCCCTGTGCTGTGCCCTGTGCTGTGCCCTGTGCTGTGCCCTGTGCTGTGCCCAGTTCGGTGGCCTGTGCTGTTCCCTGTGCCCTGTGCTGTGCCCTGTGCTGTGCCCTGTGCCCTGTGCCCTGTGCTGTGCCCTGTGCTGTGCCCCTGTGCCCTGTGCTGTGCCCTGTGGTGTGGCCTGTGCTGTGCCCTGTGCCCTGTGCCCTGTGCTGTGCCCTGTGGTGTGGCCTGTGCTGTGGCCTGTGCTGTTCCCTGTGCTGTGCCCTGTGCTGTGGCCTGTGCTGTGCCCTGTGCTGTGGCCTGTGCTGTGCCCTGTTCTGTGCCCTGTTCTGTGTCGTTCACTGTGCTGTGTCGTGCTGGTGAACAGCTGGCTGGGGAACCAAAAACTACAGGGAACAGATTGTGGCAAAACATTGAGTCGAGTGCCATAATTGGTTTTGGCCCGAGGCTAGGTGTTAGTTAAATTGGGAGGTATTGAGTTGGCCTCTGAGAGAAAAATAATCCATAAAAGAACAAATGGGTCACAGGATGGTGGAGTGAATATTGTTTGGCCAGAGTGATATGGGTGTTAGCCCAACAAATCAACAGAGGGAGAGAGGCCAAAAGCTTGTGATGTCTGTCACTGGATAATGGGACTATAGCCTAGACCAGAGGCACATAAAATCACTTCCTTCTAAAACTTGTCCCCCAATAATACAAATCATGTGTGAAGGGGAATACTCCAATACTGTATTTCACAGCA
>NC_056461.1:3223138-3230328 GCF_018296145.1 Oncorhynchus tshawytscha
TAATCACAGTCGATTTGGAAGGTATTCAAACCCCTTCACTTGGAATTTACTTTTTTTAAATTCTCATCAATCTACACACAATACATCATAATGACAAAGCAAAAACAGGTTTATAAAAATGTGCACAAATTTATTACAAATAAAAAACGGACCTATAAAATTGACATAAGTATTCAGACCCTTTACTCAGTACTTTGTTGAAGCACCTTTGGCAGGGATTACAGCTTCGGGTCTTCTTGAGTGTGATGCTAGAAGCTTGGCACACCTGTATTTGGGGAGTTTCTTCCATTCTTCTCTTCAGATGCTCTCAAGCTCAGTCAGGTTGGATCGGGGAGCGTTGCTGCAGGTCTCTCCAGTAATGTTCGATCGGGTTCAAGTCCGGGCTCTGGCTGGGCCACTCAAGGACATTCAGAGACTTGTCCTGAAGCCACTCCTGCGTTGTTTTGGCTGTGTGATTAGGGTCGTTGTCCTGTTGGAATGTGAACCTTCGGCCCAGAGGTCCTAAGCACTCTGGAGCAGGTTTTCATCAAGGATCTCTCTGTACTTTGCTCCGTTCGTCTTTCCCTCAATCCTGACTAATCTCCCAGTCCCTGCCCCTGAAAAACATCCCCACAGCATGATACTGCCACCACCATGCTTCAACGTAGGGATGGTATTGGTCAGGTGATGAGCAGTGAGGGTTTCCTCCAGACGTGATGCTTGGCAAACTTCAAGCGGGCTGTCATGTGCCTTTTATTGAGGAGTGGCTTCCGTCTGGCCACTCTACCATAAAGGCCTGATTAGTGGAGTACTGCGGAGATGGGTGTCCTTCTCGAAGTTTCTCCCATCTCCACAGATGAGCTCTGTCAGAGTGACTATCGTGCTCTTGGTCACCTCCCTGACCAAGGCCCTTCTCCCCCGATTGCTCAGTTTTCCTCGGGCAGCCAGCTCTAGGAAGAGTCTTGGTGGTTCAAAACTTTTTCCATTTAACAACGATGTAGGCCACTGCGTTCTTGGGGACCGTCAATGCTGCAGATATTTTTTGGTACTCTTCCCAGAACTGTGCCTCGACACAATCCTGTCTCGGAGCTCTACGGACAATTCCGTCAAACTCATGGCTTGTTTTTTTCTCTGACATGCACTCTTGTCTTCAACTGTGGGACTTTATATAGACAGGTGTGTGTGTTTCCAAATCATGTCCAATCAATTGAATTTACCACAGGTGGATTCTACAACTGAATAATTTTGCATGCCCAATTTTTCAGTTTTTGATTTGTTAAAAAGTTTGAAATATCCAATAAATGTCGTTCCACTTCATGATTGTGTCCCACTTGTTGTTGATTCTTCACAAAAAAATACAGTTTTATATCTTTATGTTTGAAGCCTGAAATGTGGCAAAAGGTCGCAAAGTTCAAGGGGGCCGAATACTTTCGCAAGGCACTGTAAATAAGGTATTTCTGTTTTGTATTTTTAATACAAAAATGTTGAAAAACCTGTTTCTTTTTTGTCATTATGGAGTATTATGTGAAAAACAATTATTTAAACCATTTTGCCTTTTGACAACAAACTGTGGAATAAGTGAAGTGGTATCAATACTTTCTGAAGGCACTGTAGGTCTGGTGTGTAGGTGGATACTGTAAAACTATAGTCATTTAGGACAAGGGAATATAATTCTGTTGTGCTCGTGCCAGAACAAAAAAATCGGATGAGGGTGGAAAAAGTTTGCCCTGAGGATGTTCATTCACATAAACCGCAGCAAACAAGTCCTGCTTTGTAACATTCAAGTGCAGGTTGAAGAGTGGGGGGGGAATCCACCCTGAAGCAGACCTAGGATATTAATTAGAGCCAGTTTGCTACAGCAGGAAAATAATCCTGCCACAGCAAGAAATGTGAATTTATATATGGACTATAATTAATGGACATTTTGAAGTTGAAATTACAAACTTTAGAAGCTTTTTAAACATTGAACACACTACAAGTTTCCATTTCTGGCTGTGCAGGAACAAAACAGTTGTTGTATTAAGATCCTACATCTGTATTGTAGACATGGGTGAGTGACAGGCAGGGTTGGGGTCAATTCACCTCAGTTTAACTGAGTTGGTGAATTCAGGGTCTGGATTGGAAATTCAATTCAGGCATTATAGAAACTTTCTTTGAAAATAACTGACCATTCACCAATTCATACACACAGTACACGTATCACATTTTTGGGTTGGATTTGAGTAAATATAAACAGTACCCAAGGTTGGTGATTTGACTGAGACAACTGAACACTGGTGTTGGCCTGTTACACATTTTCCACCCGTACTAGCTGTAACACCCCTCCCTTATTTCCCACCAGTTTTCTAAACGAATAACCTCTCTCATACACAGCTGTATGAATGTCTAACAGAGGAGCAGGTTATCTGTCCAACCATCTCGAATCACTTAACTCCTTTAAAAAAAGCCCTTGTGATTTTGTCTAATAAGATGACAGCTTCACCTGTCTATGTCACAACCTGATCTGTTTCACCTGTCTTTGTGCTTGTTTCCACCCCCTCCAGGTGTTGCCTATCTTCCACCATTATCCCCAGTGTATTTATACCTGTGTTCTCCGTTTGTCTGTTGCCAGTTCGTAGCATTCCAGAGGGACATCAGAGACTGTAACGTTCTTTGCTTCACAGAAACATGGCTCACTGGAGAGACGCTATCGGAGTCGGTGCAGCCAACTGGTTTCTCCACGCATCGCGCAGACAGAAACAAACATCTTTCTGATAAGAAGAGGGGCGGGGGCGTATGCTTCATGGTTAATGTGACGTGGTGTGATCATAACAACATACAGGTACTCAAGTCCTTCTGTTCACCTGATTTAGAATTCCTCACAATCAAATGTCGACCGAATTATCTACCAAGGGAAATCTCTTCGATTATAATCACAGCCGTATATATTCCCCCCCAAGCAGACACATCGATGGCTCTGAACGAACTTTATTTGACTCTTTGCAAACTGGAATCCATTTATCCGGAGGCTGCATTCATTGTGGCTGGGGATTTTAACAAGGCTAATCTGAAAACAAGACTCCCTAAATTTTATCAGCATATCGATTGCGCAACCAGGGCTGGAAAAACCTTGGATCACTGCTATTCTAACTTCCGCGACGCATATAAGGCCCTGCCCCGCCCTCCTTTCGAAAAAGCTGACCACGACTCCATTTTGTTGATCCCTGCCTACAGACAGAAACTAAAACAAGAGGCTCCCGCGCTGTTCAACGCTGGTCTGACCAATCTGATTCCACACTCCAAGACTGCTCACGTGGACTGGGATATGTTTCGTATTGCGTCAGACAACAACATTGACGAATACGCTGATTCGGTGTGCGAGTTCATTAGAACGTGCGTTGAAGATGTCGTTCCCATAGCAACGATTAAAACATTCCCAAAACAGAAACCATGGATTGATGGCAGCATTCGCGTGAAACTGAAAGCCCGAACCACTGCTTTTAATCAGGGCAAGGTGACGGGAAACATGACCGAATACAAACAGTGTAACTATTGCCTCCGCAAGGCAATCAAACAAGCTAAGCGTCAGTATAGAGACAAAGTAGAATCTCAATTCAAAGGCTCAGACACAAGAGGTATGTGGCAGGGTCTACAGTCAATCACGGATTACAAAAAGAAAACCAGCCCAGTCACGGACCAGGCAGACTAAATAACTTTTTTGCCCGCTTTGAGGACAATACAATGCCACTGACACTGCCGGCAACTAAAACATGCGGACTCTCCTTCACTGCAGCCGACATGAGGAAAACATTTAAACGTGTCAACCCTCGCAAGGCTGCAGGCCCAGACGGCATCCCCAGCCGCGCCCTCAGAGCATGCGCAGACCAGCTGGCTGGTGTGTTTATGGACATATTCAATCAATCAATTGACTATTTTCTACATTGTAGAATAATAGTGAAGACATCAACTATGAGAACACACATGGACTCATGTAGTAACCCAAAAAGTGTTCAACAAATCAAAATATATGTTATATTTTAGATTCAACTCATTTTATATTTGAGATTCTTCAAAGTAGCCAACTTTTGCCTTGATGACAGCTTTGCACACTTGACATTCTCTCAACCATCTTCATGAGAGTCACCTGGAATGCATTTCAATGAATAGATGTGTCTTGGTAAAAGTATATTTCAGTGTTAATGCATTTGAGCCAATCAGTAGTGTTGTGACAAGGTAGGGATGGTATACAGAAGATAGCCCTATTTGGTAAAATAACAGCTCATACAGCTCAGATGTGACAAGAACAGCTCAAATAAGCAAAGACAAATGACAGTCCATCATTACTGTAAGACATGAAGGTCAGTCAATCCAGAAAATGTCAAGAACTTTGAAAGTTTCTTCAAGTGCAGTCGCAAAAACCATCAAGCACTAGGATGAAACTGGCTCTCATGAGCACCGCCACAGGGAAAGAAGACCCAAAGTTAGCTTTGCTACAGAGGATAAGTTCATTAGAGTTACCAGCCTCAGAAAACGCAGCCCAAATAAATGCTTCACAGAGTTCAAGTAACAGACACATCTCAACATCAACTGTTCAGAGGAGACTGTGTGAATCAGGCCTTCGTGATCGAATTGCTGCAAAGACACCACTACTAAAGGACACCAATAAGATACTTGCTTGGGCCAAGAAACACAAGCAATGGATATTAGATCGGTGGATATCTGTCCTTTGGTCTGATGAGTCCAAATTTGAGATTTTTGGTTCGAACCGCCATGTCTTTGTGAGACGCAGAGTAGGTGAACAGATCTCCGCATGTGTAGTTTCCACCGTGAAGCATGGAAGAGGTGGTGTGGGGGTGCTTTACTGGTGATACTGTCTGTGATTTATTTAGAATTCAAGGCACACTTAACCAGTATGGCTACCACAGCATTCTGCAGGGATACGCCATCCCATCTGGTTCGCGCTTGGTGGGACTATCATTTGTCTTTTCAACAGGACAATGACCAAACACACCTCTGGGCTCTTTTACCAAAAAGGAGAGTGCTGGAGTGCTGCATCAGATGACCTGGCCTCCACGATCACCTGACCTCAACCCAATTGAGATGGTTTGGGATAAATTGGACCGCAGAGTGAAGGAATAGCAGCCAACAAGTGCTCAGCATATGTGGAAACTCCTTCAAGACTGTTGGAAAAGCATTCCTCATGAAGCTTGTTGAGATAATACCAATAGAGTGAAAATCTGTCATCAAGGCAAAGGGCGGCTACTTTGAAGAATCTCAAATATATTTTGATTTGTTTACTTCATGATTCCGTATGTTTTATTTCATCATTTTGATGTCTTCACTATTAGTCTACATTGTAGAAAATAGTTTAAAAAAATAAAACCCTTGAACGTGTAGGTGTGTCCAAACATTTGACTGGTACTGTATACTGTATGGCAGTGCTGATGTGTGCAAATACTGTGATTCATTTCTAGTTGAGTCATGCAGTTATGCTGGAATATTTAAAAACTGTCATACTAATTGATGGGGCATTTTTGTCTTAATTTCCTAAACTTTCTATTGATTTCCTGAAATAAGTGAGTTGAAAAAGAGTTGATCTTGATCTCAAGCCTGGCACTTGGGATGCCTCAGGGTCTCATAGTGTTAGCAGTTACAAGTTGTTTTTGCCTCTGACCACAATGCCCAAAATGCCCAAATACAAACTTAGAACATCTATCATCTAGTATGATTATTACCTGGTGAAGTCGATGATGATGTCAGCTCTCCCACTGCTGACCTCGGTGAACTTCAGGGACGTGACGTCACTCCACACAAGCAGCGCCTCCTGTAGGATTCGACGCACTTTCTCCTTACTCAGTTGCCAAGGGAAGCGCATAATCCTGCGACACACACACACATACACACACACACTTGTGTGATTGGCATCTTTGTGTTCTACCCATAATCCTCTTTTGCAGGGGGCATTTCTCTGGTTGCTTTATGGGCACGAGGTGACCCTGGCCTCGGCCCAGGATAATCTGGCTGTTGTGAGAGAGGCTGCAGTAAAGTGGGCGCAAAGCCCAGTCTGATGCTGCCCAGCTTGACTGGTGGGTTGGAGCTGACAAAGGAATCTGATATCATATGTTGCTGAATGGGATCTATGGATTAGCTCAACTGTCTGCACAATGGCAGATCAACTGACACCATGATGGCATGGTTCGTATACAGCAACATGAACAAAGACTATGAGATAGAGGTGCTTGCATACTGACCCAACTAACCAACCAACACTCTTTATTCAGAATCATGTATTCGGAGTCATACTTGTTATTCAAGGCATAGGTCATGTGCCGTGCATAGCAACATAACTTCACTTGTTCACAGCTGATGTGCATTAGCAGAGAAGGCTAAAGGGAGAGTTGACGGTGGTTGTTTGTGCTTCCAAACACTAAGACCCGCGATATTATGACAGGCGTTGACAGACAGAAAGGGCAGCACTTGTTTTCCCCAGGCTACTCCCTATGGAGGACATTTAAACAACCGTGACATGTTTTGTCTCAATCTCCATCTCGTGCCATTACCCACCACCTCTTCCGTTGCCCCTCTGCCCTGCAGACATTTTCTCTTCTACCTCCCATGATACCAGCCATGGCGGCTATCACTTTCATTCTTCATTTTAGATTTCATAATGTCTTGTGTGGGTAGTTGGGTGCGTTAGAGAAATTGATTGTGTCTCATTGTGTTTAGGCCCTACATGCATGCCCAGACAGGAGAGGCCAGGTTGTGCTGTCACTCTATAACCCCACTCTACCTAAATAAAAACTCCCTAACCCTACGAGGGCGATGCATGCCGGGGCGTGATTCCACCGACGGCACCTGACGCCTGGAGCAGACTCCCATTAAAGTGGAACTGATAGCGTTTTAACAACATGAAATCTTATTAAAATCATATACACCTTCAGAAAGAATATGCCACCTTTAAAAAAAGATATGACAATCAAGCACTTAGATATGGTCATTTTCACATTTTCATAAATGTATGACGCTTTGGGGAATGACGTACAGTACCAGTCAAAAGTTTGGACAAACATGCTCATTCAAGGGTTTTTCTTTATTTGGACTATTTTCTACAATGTAGACTAATAGTGAATACATCAAAACTATGAAATAACACATATGGAATCATGTAGTAAACAAAAAAGTATTCAACAAATCAAAATATATGTTAGATTTTAGATTCTACAAAGTAGCCC
>NC_056461.1:3230428-3241511 GCF_018296145.1 Oncorhynchus tshawytscha
TATTGAGGCTGGAGGCTGAGACAGGAGGGGTCGGGAGACACTGTGGCCCTGTCCGACGATACCCCCGGACAGGGCCAAACAGGCAGGATATAACCTCACCCACTTTGCCAAAGCACAGCCCCCACACCACTAGAAGGGTATCTTCAACCACCAAGTTATCAGAGGCAGAGTATAGCTCACAAAGATCTCCGCCACGGCACAACCCAATGGGGGGGGCGTCAACCCGGACAGGAAGATCACATCAGTGACTCAACCCACTCAAGTGATGCACCCCTCCTAGGGCCAGTGACTCAGCCCCTGTGATATGGTTAGAGGCAGGGAATCCCAGTGGAGAGAGGAGAACCGGCCAGGCAGAGACTGCAAGGGTGGTTTGTTGCTCCAGTGCCTTTCCGTTCACCTTCACACTCCTGGGCCAGACTACACTCAATCATAGGTCCTACTGAAGAGATGAGTCTTCAATAATAATAAGGGCACTCAACATGCTCATCACTGACACAAATGACTGATGATTGACTGATGATCTGACTTCTCTGACGTCAAAAACTACAGACTGGTAAAACTACACTGAGCACGCTGTCTCTGACCAACTTTCTCGCTATCACTCTCAGAACAACAGGTCAGGCTTCAAGACATGTCACTCAACTCGTCTCTGTGTCACGGAGGCTCTCCGCACTGCCAAAGCTAAATCTCATCCTCCTAGATCTATCTGCTGCCTTCGACACTGTGAACCATCAGAGATCCGCCCCACTACCCTCTCAGGGTTGGGAGTCTCAGGCTGTGCACACTCTTGGTATTGCATCCTACCTGGCAGGCCATTCCTACCAGGTGATGTGGAGAGGATCTGTGTCTGCACCATGTACTCTCACAACTGGTGTCCCCCAGGGCTTGGTTCTAAGCACTCTCCTCTTCTCTCTATACACCAAGTGACTTGGCTCTGTCATATTCTCGCATGGTCTCTCCTATCATTGCTATGCAGATGACACTCAACTACTTTTCTCCTGTTCTGGCACCCAGGTGGCGACTCATATCTCTGCGTCCCTGGCAGATATCTCAGCTTGGATGTAGGCTCACCTCCTCAAGTTCAACCTCGACAAGAAGGAGCTATGTTTCCTCCCAGGGAAGGCCTGCCCGCTCCAAGACCTCTCCATCACGGTTAACAACGCCACGGTGTGCCCCTACCAGAGTGCAAAGAACATTGGAGTGACCCTAGAAAACACCCTGTCATTCTCTGCAAACATCAAAGCAGTGACTCACTCCTGCAAGTTAATTCTCATACATCATTAGAGTACGACCCTACCTCACAAAGGAAACGACGTAGGTCCTAATCCAGGCACTTGTTATCTCCCTTCTGGACTACTGCAACTCACTGTTAGCTGGGCTCCCAGTTTGTGCCATCAAACCCCTGTAATTTATCCAGAACGCTGCAGCCCACCTGGTGTTCAACCTTTACAAGTTCTTCCATGTCACCACGCTGCTCCGCACACTCCACTGGCTTCTTGTCGAAGCTCGCATTCACAAGAAGACCATGGTACTTGTCTGCGGAGCAGCAAGAGGAACTGCCCTTCCCTACCTTCAGACTATACTCAAACCCTACACCCCAACTAGAGCACTCTGTACTGCCACCTCTGGTCTCTTGGCCCTCCCACCCCTACGGGAGGGCAGCTCCCAAGCTCTTCTCTGTTCTGGCACCCCAATGGTGGAACCAACTTCCCCCTGGAGCTAGGACAGCAGAGTCCATGCCCATCCTCTGAAAACATCTAAAACCCTACCTCTTCAAAGAATATCTTAAATAATCCCATTTTGCCGGGAGCTACATCATTGATGAAAATTCTACTTACAATGACTGTGATATGTGGTTGTCCCACCTAGCTACAATGGGGCAAAAAACATATTTAGTCAGCTACCAATTGTGCAAGTTCTCCCACTTAAAAGATGAGAGAGGCCTGTAATTTTCATCATAGGTACACTTCAACTATGACAGACAAAATAAGAAAAGAAAACCAGAAAATCACATTGTAGGATTTTTTATTAATTTATTTGCAAATTATGGTGGAAAATAAGTATTTGGTCACCTACAAACAAGCAAGATTTCTGGCTCTCACAGACCTGTAACTTCTTCTTTAAGAGGCTCCTCTGTCCTCCCCTCGTTACCTGTATTAATGGCACCTGTTTGAACTTGTTATCAGTATAAAAGACACCTGTCCACAACCTCAACAGTCACACTCCAAACTCCACTATGGCCAAGACCAAAGAGCTGTCAAAGGACACCAGAAACAAATTTGTAGACCTGCACCAGGCTGGGAAGACTGAATCTGCAATAGGTAAGCAGCTTGGTTTGAAGAAATCAACTGTGGGAGCAATTATTAGGAAATGGAAGACAAGACCACTGATAATACCCCTCGATCTGGGGCTCCACGCAAGATCTCACCCTGTGGGGTCAAAATGATCACAAGAATGGTGAGCAAAATCCCAGAACCACACGGGGGACCTAGTGAATGACCTGCAGAGAGCTGGGACCAAAGTAACAAAGCCTACCATCAGTAACACACTACGCCGCCAGGGACTCATCCTGCAGTGCCAGACGTGTCCCCTGCTTAAGCCAGTACATGTCCAGGCCTGTCTGAAGTTTGCTAGAGAGCATTTGGATGATCCAGAAGAAGATTGGGAGAATGTCAAAGGAGAGATTGACTGCTTCACTATTTGTATTTGTGCGAGGTGTTGAAGGTACCAAACTGACACTCATCGGTATCACACAGTCCCCAGGTCCAGAAAAGAGGCTGTATTAAATAGAGCCGTGACATAATGGAACTCTCTGCCACCCCACTCAAGCTAGTAATAAAACCAGATAAAATAACACCTTATACAACCCAGTGGAGACAGTGAAGAGAAGCACAGATATTTTTGTGCATTTTGCATTGTAGTATGTGTGTGATACGTGGTTGGGATACAACTGTGATATGTGATTGTCTCACCTGGCTATCTTAAGATGAATGCACTAGCTGTGGGTCGCTCTGGATGGCTAAATTGTAATGTAAATGTAGTGTTATGTATTTGTATTTTTATTGAACCTTCATTTAACTAGGCAAGTCAGTTAAGAACAAATTCTTATTTACAATGATGGCCAAGCCCTAACCCGGACAACGCTGGGCCAGTTGTGCACCACCCTATGGGACTCCCAATCACGGCCGGTTGTGATACAGCATGGAATCAAACCAGGGTCTGTAGTGATGCCTCTAGCACTGAGATGCAGTGCCTCAGACCGCTGCGCCACCTGGGAGCCCAAGTGTATGTATGTATATTATGTATTTAATTTATTTTATTGTTTCCTGTTTGGACCCCAGGAGGAGAACCCGTTGCCTCTGCAGCAGCTGATTCGGGATCCTAATAAAAATCGTGGTGAACGTGGGTTTCAAAGTGCAAGGACTGTCTGGTGCGCATCCACGTGGTGGGTTTATAAACAGAACAAAAATATGAATGCAACATGTAAAGTGTTGGTCCCATGTTTCATGAGCTGAAATAAAAGATCCCAGAAATGTTCCATATGCTCAAATTTGTTTACATCCCTGTTAGTGAGTATTTCTCCTTTGCCAAGATAATCCATCCACCTGACAGGTGTGGATATCAAGAAGCTGATTAAACAGCATGATCATTACACATGTGCACCTTGTGCTGGGGACAATAACAGGCCACTCTAAAATGTGCAGTTTTGTCAGACAACACAACGCCACAGATGTCTCAAGTTTTGAGGGAGCATGCAATTGGCATGCCTTTTTTTTAAAGGTATCTGTGACCAACAGATGCATATCTATATTCCCAGTCATGTGAAATGGATAGATTAGGGCCTAATTTATTTATTTCAAATGACTAATTTCCTTATGAACTGTAACTCAGTAAATTTACATTTTTGCAAGATGCGTTTATATTTTTGATCACTATAGTTAGTTTACAACTGCACATTCATATTAGTACAGCATTTTGCTTTATTTGAACCAACAATAGATAGCTATCAAGCGGCTGGACCAGTTTTCCCAAAGTGACTGATGTGTAACGTAAAGTTTTGCTTACTAGCCAGCAAATGAACATCAATGCCTGTATCAGGCCAATACTACTAAGTTTACTTTAATGAAATATATGAAAATGATCATGACTAGATTTAATCTAATTTCCATGTCATTGGTTAGTCAGCATGCAAAATACCTGTATTGTCACACCCTGGCCATAGAGAGGCTTTTATTCTCTATTTGGTTAGGCCAGGGGTGTGATTAGGGTGGGCATTCTAGTTTCTTTCTATGTTTTGGCCGGGTACGGTTCTCAATCAGGGACAACAGAAAGCACTGAGCTAGGCTGAAACACATTATGAGTTTAATACAACCTAGCTTATGAAAGAAAGTTTACAACGTGGGTGCACCGGCCGAGAGAAATTTGAGTAATCATGGTGACAGACATTGAAACATTCAATATCTTCTTGCACACTCTTACCTGCATCTAGTTGATCTAGGCTGTAATCATTAGTACAACAGTTGCAAACAAGAGTTTCTATTGGACAAATTCAGGTGTGTTTATCCCCGTTTGCTTCCGTTTAAGAAACGTTTTCAACAGAATCGGCGGAATGAATACACCCCTGATCACAAGAAAACACAGTTCACTTTCATAACAGTCACATACTAACAGCATGATCCCTTTGAGCGTTGTATAATTACTTCTCGTATCTAGCTCTCTCCCTTTTCCCTCCTTTTCCCTTAGCTTGTGGACTTCAGTGCACAACGCATCAGCTGTCTGTGACCAGGCAAAAAAAACTTTCCAAGCCAAACTATCATATCATAACCACTAACGGCTACATACAGCCTACATCGTTGCCACCATGTCAGCTATTAGTTAGCTGTTCTTTGAGTCAGCTACTACCTTATACTGCAGTGCTAGCTAGCTGTAGCTTATGCTTTCAGTACAATATTCATTCTCTGATCCTTTGATTGGGTGGACAACATGTCAGTTCATGCTGCAAGAGCTCTGATAAGTTTGAGGACATCCTCCGGAAGTTGTCATAATTAATGTGTAAGTCTATGGAAGGGGGTGAGAACCGCGAGCCTCCTACGTTTTGTATTGAAGTCAAGGTACCCAGAGGAGGATGGAAACTAGCTGTCCTCCAGCTAAACCATGGTGCTACCTTACAAAGTGCTGTTGAGGATACTGTAGACCTTCATTGCAAAACACACCCATTGTCATTACTTTACGTGAATTGATATCTCAGAATTTTTTTAATTTGAATACAAAATCATTGGTTTAGCTTCTATCTATTCTGTGGCTGCATGAAATAGCAAACATAACGTGAATTCAGTGAAGACATCACCACATCTTTGCTCCCTGATGAAACGGTAACATCCATGACTGTAGTTAGGCCACAGATAGACAATGAATTAGTTAATGGGTTAGTTTAAAAAAATCTTGAGCAGGTGTTTGGCTCCTTCTCGAAATTGGATGGCTTATCTGCTATGTGAGGTTTATTTGGTCAGATAGAAGTTTCGTAATGCTTAATTAAGTTGTTAGGAGTGCACTGATATAAGTAGGACATGTGACATCCTGGCAACTTTGAGAAAAATTGTTTATATCGGGGCCGCCTCAAGATGGCTATGCATATTCATGGCATGAGGCTAGTAGCATAGCATCTCTATCTATTGAATACAGGCGGTTGACGTCAACAACCCTCATCAAATATTCAAAAAATTTTTTTACAATAATGAGATGTATCCACCAATCCAAAGAAAAGATAAGTGGGAGCTAGACAGCCCGCCGTGACGCTTTGTGGACAACATATCCCATTGTTAGGGCGTAGAGATATGCATCCTGTCAGTATATACATAATATTTGGCCAAGAGGATAATAGGAATTTACTAAGTGGGAACCTGAGGTGGGAACTGTGGGAACCAACAAACACAGCTTGTGAGATCTTAACGTCATGGCAGCAACGTTACTGTCCTGGCAGAAGCATCAAGACTTCCGGTTCTCAGATTTTACCATCAAAATAAAAGTCTGTGGTAAAACACTATGTGTATGACACGAAATCAATCATTTTTTCAGCTTTGTCCATAATGCATAATGTTAAAATAATGTTACAAAAAATCTAAACCAAAGATAATTACTACTTTATATAAGATGAATCATATTATAAGGTGGAGCACATTGATAAATGGTTGAATGTAAAGAACATAATACTCTACAGACTAGGGTACAGCCTTATTCTTCACACAATACCTCATAATGACAAAGCAGAAACAGGTTTTTAGAAATCGTTGCTAATTTATAGTAAAAAAATAGCACAAATATCACATTTACATAACTATTCAGCCCCTTTAATCAGTATTTCTTGAAGCACCTTTGGTAGCGATTACAGCCTTGGGTATTCTTGGGTGTGATGCTACAAGCTTGGCACACCTGTATTTGGGGAGTTTCTCCCATTCTTCTCTGCAGATCCTCTCAAGCTCTGAAGGTTTGGATGGGGAGCATCGCTGCACAGCTATTTTCAGGTCTCTCCAGAGATGTTCGATCGTGTTCTGTCTGCAGTATTGTCTACAGCATTGAAGGTCCCCAAGAACACAGTGGCCTCCATCATTCTTTAATGGAAGAAGGATGGAACAGCAGAAGAAGGATGGAACCACCAAGACTCTTTCCAAAGCTGGTCACCCGGCCAAACTAAGCAATTGGGGGAGAAGGACCTTGGTCAGGGAGGTGACCAGCAACCTGATGGTCACTCTGACAGAGCTCCAGAGTTCCTCTGTGGAGATGGGAGAACCTTCCAAAAGTACAACCATTTCTGCAGCACTCTACCAATCAGGCCTTTATGGTAGAGTGGCCAGACGGAAGCCACTCCTCAGTAAAAGGCACATGACAGCATGCTTGGAGTTTGCCAAAAGGCACCTAAAGGACTCTCAGACCATGAGAAACAAGATTATTTGGTCTGATGAAAACAAGATTGAATTATTTGGCCTGAATGCCAAGCGTTACTGGAGGAAACCTGGCACCATCCCTACGGTGAAGCATGGTGGTGGCAGCATCAGGCTGTGGGGATGTTTTTCAGCGGCATGGACTGGGAGACAGGATCGAGGGAGTGTTATAGTGTTATACCCAAGAAAACTTGAGGCTGTAATAGCTGCCAAAGGTGCTTCAACAAAGTACTGAGCAAAGGGTCTAAATAGTTATGTAATGTAGTTATGTTTTTTTTATTTTAGTAAATTAAACTTATAAAAACCTGTTTTTGCTTCGTCGTTATGGGTATTGTGTGTAGATTGGTGAGGGGGAAAAATGATTTAATCCACTTAAGAATAAGGCTGTAACGTAACAAAATGTGGAAAAATTGAAGGGGTCTGAATACTTTCCGAATGCACTGTATCTCAACATGACTTTGTCAGATAAAGACCCTGCTTCAAAACTCAAAAGGACAGACAGTGTCTGCTCAGTTTTACCACGCTCGCCACCGGGTCTGTGTATTACCAAACAGTAGGGAATCTTACATTTAATTTGCGTCACCTCAACGCCACCCCATTAATCACTCCTTTCGAAGGCGCCCTTCTCCGTAGAGCAAAGCATATCACAGGACTTGTCGTGACGAGCAACCCCCTCCCTCTAGGCAGAAGTAACACAGAAAATCCTCACACGTCCACTTGAAGCTACCTTCACCTATTTAACAGTACCCGCATTTTTTTTGTTTTAGCATTATTTAACTAGGCAAGTCAGTTAAGAACAAATTCTTATTTACAATGATGACCTAGGAACAGTGGGTTAACTGCCTTGTTCAGGGGCAGAACGATAGATTTTCACCTTGTCAGCTCAGGGATTCTATCTAGCAACATTTCAGTTACTGGCACAACGCTCTAACCACTAGGATACCTGTCAGCCAAAAGGCAGGGATCCAATTTCTCCAAAAATGTCACTCCCACTGGTCCAGAATCATCCTTTGCATGACCAGGTAATTCATCATCACTCTCGTCGGGTTCAATTTCTTAGCCGTCAGAGACAGCAGAGTACAGTTTATACTTGGTGCCATTTTTCCTCATTACACATATTTCCTCTGCACTCGGCTCTTCTTCTTCCACGCTGTCCATAACCACGTCTATCAGTTCACCATGCTCTTTGCCCCGCATTCTTCTGCTATATTGGTTGCAGAACACGCACTGATGGCCTTTCTCCAATACCCAACTTCTGTTCCTTAGCCCAATTTACTCGTCTGGCTATCTCCTGCCTCTACATGCTTGTAAAAAGTGGGATACTCTTTATCTGAGATCAGTGTCCTCATCTTGATATATCAAAGTTTGCTGACGTTTTTTGAAGAAACCCGCCATCTGAGATTTCTAAACAACACTTCCACTCTGGCCAGGTGTTAAGGGAATTTTTATCAATAATGACTAATTATGTATACATTTCAATCAGGACTGACTAATCAGAATACTATTATGTTACTGTATATATACTAATCAGAATACTATTATGTTACTGTATATGTACTAATCAGAATACTATTATGTTACTGTAGATGTATGAATTTTCTTTCTTAATCCTAGTACTGAATATAATGTGTGTAAATATAATCAAGAATTAGAACAATGACTGTCTGTTCCTTGGTAGAAATGAATGAACTATATCTTCAGACTGGCTAGAATGCTTATCGACACAAGAAGACCTTGGCTCGGGCATAAATTATATTAAATTGGTAGGGGAGACGATGTGGGAAGGCTTGAGATACTGCCTTTGTACCAGGGTGGGAGAAGAGACGGGTTGGTACTGGAACTAATGACGTCATTTTCAGTTTATAACCTGTGGTAAACTGTATCGTGTTCAGTAATCTCGTGAATAAAAGCTGCTATTTGACTTTAAGACTGGGCTCTGTCCATTTTTATAAAATAAAGGGTCATACAAATCCTTATGAATTGACAGTGTTTAATTTTAATGGGTGTTAAAACATAGAGGAATTAAATTCCTGTAACAGGTGGTCCTTCGAACCGGGATCTAAATATCCGTCCCTGCCATCTGGAGGTCATACGCCGACTAAATCGTGCACAAGAGCGTGTCTGGTCCCGTTATTTAAAGACCTGGCCTCTGAATTGAGGAAATACTAGGCCGATGTACACCCCAGACCACAGGGACGGTGACTAGATCCAACGAACAATTATTTTCCCAGTCGGCGGCAAGGTTAGTAGCCCATATTCTTGATTCTGGGGGATTTGAGTTCTTTGATTGATGTTCTAAAATGTTGGGAATTCATCAATAATGGAGCTTTGCTATTCCCACAGGGTTTGTATGACCAACACACTGGGTTTTGTATAACCGATATACACTGGGCAGGTTCGAAAATAACCTGTGGTAATGTGCACTACCGTAAATAAACTAAACTTAATCATGAGAGGCATATTAAGCCGAGATTAAGACGGGATAAAATAGGTGCTGGGGGATAGGACTGTGATCTTGTACAAATACTAGGCATGGGGAGACAGGAATGGAATGCTCAAGATAACTGGAATGGTAATTTTAATTGTGGCAGTATTGATCATCGTTCTGATTCAACAAATAGTACTGAAATATCCAAATAAGGAGGAGAGGGAACCAAAATCTAAAGGAATGGGATAAAAGCCAAATCTATAGACAAGAGGTTCCATGCGAGAGGGAAGCCTAAGAAATAGTGGCGTGAGATAACGATTATTAGCGTTCTTTAAAAGCCCTCTGACACAACTGGAAAATAAGATATTAACTAGGGATTTACAACCCTGGGCTTATAGTTGTATAGGTAAGACCTAATATCTGATTCAATAGTCAAAGCTATTGATAAGATTTCCATAAAGGAGAAAAAAACAAATAGAAATCCAAGGAGGTCCCGGAACTAACGGGAAATTACCGTTATAGGAGAACAAAGAGAATGGAAGGAGCGTCCAAAATCTGACTCAGACAAAGAACCTGAATAGAAGCTGTTATTACTAAAATAGTCAGGAAGGGTTTTAAATTAGGATGATTTTCTGGGAATTCTCAATGTCGAAGTTTTGCGACTACAGACAATTATAATAATATAGTTATTGGCGGGGAAACTCAATCATTTTAATAGCGGGACACCAAGGTTCGTATTTCAGCTTTGAAACCGATAGACTAAAATTGATTTTAGATTGTGATTAATCTATTTGTACGTTTGCCTGGAAAATACGGTTGCTAGTGTTTGTATAAGATATGAACTGAACGTTTAATATGTATTTTAGATTGAATTGAAAAAAGAAGTCATTAAAAATAATGGCGAGACAATTTCGATGTAATACTAGTTAGGCGTTTGTTGTTCTTCTGGGAAAATTGAGGTTTAGGGTGTCTCACGTTTAGATGTTTCCTGGGATATAATCTTGGGGGAGAGTGGAGTGAGATTGAGGCCATAAAGCGTACCAGGTGAAAAGGGCCTGGAAGTTTTTCGTTGTCATTAAGGTTTGCAAAGTATATACACACAAAACATTTGTTAGGACTATTTGTTTTTAGTGCAAAGGTATTTTTAAAGAGGCACGCTCACATATTGACACTTGAGTTTTTTTTTATTGAGTTTTAATTACACAAGATTAGGTTTGTCTACATAACTAATCAGAAATACTATTATGTTAATGATATTATGTACTAATCAGAATACTATTATGTTACTGTATATGCTAACTAATCAGAATACTATTATGTTACTGTATATATTTACCAATCAGAATACATTATGTTACTGATATGTACTATATCAGAATACTATATGTTTCACTGTAATATGTACTAATCAGAATACTATTATGTTACTGTATATGTATGAATTTTCTTCTCTAAATCCTAGAACTGATATAATGTGTGTAAATATAATCACAAGAATTAGAACATGACTGTCTGTTCCTTGGTAGAAATGAATGAACTATATCTTCAGATGGCTAGAATACTTATCGCACACAAGAAGACCTGGCTCGGGCATAACATATATTAAAGTCGGTAGGGGACGATGTGGGAGGCTTGAGATACTTGCCTTTGTACCAGGGTGGGAGAAGAGGACGGCGTGGTACTGAAACTAATGATGTCATTTTCAGTTATACCTGTG
>NC_056461.1:3241611-3250326 GCF_018296145.1 Oncorhynchus tshawytscha
TAGTCTATAGCTATAGCTACCTAGTCTATAGCTGGCTAGTCTAGTCTATAGCTACCTAGTCTATAGCTACCTAGTCTATAGCTAGTCTATAGCTACCTAGTCTATAGCTACTATAGTCTAGTCTATAGCTACCTAGTCTAGTCTATAGCTACCTAGTCTAGTCTATAGCTACCTAGTCTATAGCTACCTAGTCTAGTCTGTCTATAGCTAGTCTATAGCTACCTAGTCTATAGCTACCTAGTCTATAGCTACCTAGTCTATAGCTACCTAGTCTATAGCTACCTAGTCTATAGCGACCTAGTCTATAGCTACCTAGTCTATAGCTACCTAGTCTATAGCTACCTAGTCTATAGCTACCTACCTAGTCTATAGCTACTAGTCTAGTCTAGTCTAGTCTATAGCTACCTAGTCTATAGCTACCTAGTCTATAGCTACCTAGTCTATAGCTACCTAGTCTAGTCTATAGCTACCTAGTCTATAGCTACCTAGTCTATAGCTACCTAGTCTAGTCTATAGCTACCTAGTCTATAGCTACCTAGTCTAGTCTATAGCTACCTAGTCTAGTCTATAGCTACCTAGTCTATAGCTACCTAGTCTATAGCTACTAGTCTAGTCTATTGCTACCTAGTCTATTGCTACCTAGTCTATAGCTACTAGTCTATTGTCTAGTCTATAGCTAGTCTATAGCTACCTAGTCTATAGCTACCTAGTCTATAGCTACCTAGTCTATAGCTACCTAGTCTATAGCTACCTAGTCTATAGCTACCTAGTCTATTGCTACCTAGTCTATTGCTACCTAGTCTATAGCTACCTAGTCTAGTCTATAGCTACCTAGTCTATAGCTACCTAGTCTAGTCTATAGCTACCTAGTCTATAGCTACCTAGTCTATAGCTACCTAGTCTAGTCTATAGCTACCTAGTCTATAGCTACCTAGTCTATAGCTACCTAGTCTATTGCTACCTAGTCTATAGCTACCTAGTCTATAGCTACCTAGTCTATAGCTACCTAGTCTATAGCTACCTAGTCTATAGCTAGCTAGTCTATAGCGACCTAGTCTATAGCTACCTAGTCTATAGCTACCTAGTCTATAGCTACCTAGTCTATAGCTACCTAGTCTATAGCTACCTAGTCTATAGCTACCTAGTCTATAGCTACCTAGTCTATAGCTAGTCTATTGCTACCTAGTCTATAGCTACCTAGTCTAGTCTATAGCTACCTAGTCTATAGCTACCTAGTCTATAGCTACCTAGTCTATAGCTACCTAGTCTAGTCTATAGCTACCTAGTCTATAGCTACCTAGTCTATAGCTACCTAGTCTATAGCTACCTAGTCTATAGCTACCTAGTCTAGTCTATTGCTACCTAGTCTATAGCTACCTAGTCTAGTCTATAGCTACCTAGTCTATAGCTACCTAGTCTAGTCTATAGCTACCTAGTCTATAGCTACCTAGTCTAGTCTATAGCTACCCTAGTCTATAGCTACCTAGTCTAGTCTATTGCTACCTAGTCTATTGCTACCTAGTCTATAGCTACCTAGTCTAGTCTATAGCTACCTAGTCTAGTCTATAGCTACCTAGTCTATAGCTACCTAGTCTATAGCTACCTAGTCTATTGCTACCTAGTCTATAGCTACCTAGTCTAGTCTATAGCTACCTAGTCTATAGCTACCTAGTCTATTGCTACCTAGTCTATAGCGACCTAGTCTATAGCTACCTAGTCTATAGCGACCTAGTCTATAGCTACCTAGTCTATAGCGACCTAGTCTATAGCGACCTAGTCTATAGCAACCTAGTCTATAGCAACCTAGTCTATAGCGACCTAGTCTATAGCGACCTAGTCTATAGCGACCTAGTCTATAGCTACCTAGTCTATAGCTACCTAGTCTAGTCTATAGCTACCTAGTCTATAGCTACCTAGTCTATAGCTACCTAGTCTATTGCTACCTAGTCTATAGCTACCTAGTCTAGTCTATAGCTACCTAGTCTAGTCTATAGCTACCTAGTCTATTGCTACCTAGTCTATAGCGACCTAGTCTATAGCTACCTAGTCTATAGCGACCTAGTCTATAGCTACCTAGTCTATAGCGACCTAGTCTATAGCGACCTAGTCTATAGCAACCTAGTCTATAGCGACCTAGTCTATAGCGACCTAGTCTATAGCGACCTAGTCTATAGCTACCTAGTCTATAGCTACCTAGTCTATAGCTACCTAGTCTATAGCTACCTAGTCTATAGCTACCTAGTCTATAGCGACCTAGTCTATAGCTACCTAGTCTATAGCTACCTAGTCTATAGCTACCTAGTCTATAGCTACCTAGTCTATAGCTACCTAGTCTATAGCTAGCTAGTCTATAGCGACCTAGTCTATAGCGACCTAGTCTATAGCGACCTAGTCTATAGCTACCTAGTCTATAGCTACCTAGTCTGTAAGGCAAGAAAAGTTGTGTGCCGGTAAATGTGGGCTGCGCTCTTGAAGCATCAACCTCAGCTATCCATACAGTCAACCAGCTAACTAGCCACCAAAATGGAGATTAGAGCAATTCGTGTTTATCTGTTGGGATAAGGTTATGGTTTGTCATGTTTGGTAGGTACAGATATTCATAGGCTATACGTTGCCCTTTTCCTATTATTTGACAGTTTAGCTGTCGTCTTAGTGGCCCGCGCAGTGGAACTCATAAGATATTGAGTGGCAGTGATATTTGTTTACATAGCCAGCTAACAAGTTGCTTGTTTTGTCCTGTTTCTATGGATGCTATTCATTTGGAAACTGTCCCATATTCGTAACTAGCTAATAAGCTAACATTGGCGAACTATGTAGTTAGTCTGTCAGGCAAGAAAACGAGAGTCGATTGTGCTTCGCTCGCGACACTGTCATTTGATCGTCTCACTCCCTTCGTACAAAGACAACCAGTTAACTATGCCCCTCGTAGCATCATCCCCCGTTCTGAGACTTGGCATTAACCATCAGTCAGACATCATATGCTGCGACGTCTGAAGAACGTTGAAAACAATGGTAACGATGCGACCGAGTTGCAACACATGAAGAGATCGTAATCAATAAAAGGTCACAATATGGTGCAGAGCGTTCCATTTGCCTCCTGGGGGGCAAGGAGACCCTCCAGATCCCCTACCATTGACAACTGAGTGCCGTTTTCACGGGATTGTTAAATAAATGTTTACCATTTGGTTGTAATATCCTCGATCTTGAAGAGCATAGTCAGAACTACACATTTATGATTATTCCATGCAAAGTAATTGTGCACATTTAGCTCTATCATCAGAGATATAAAGCAAGTAACTGCATGCTTTTCATGATCAGTAAACATAAATTGATCATGTAATTTCAGATACGTGATGGTATCCCCTCAATATTGGCCACCATTAATTTGATATTTGACTGATATAAAATTAAAGTGAACTATACAAGCATGAGTGGTTTAGGTTCATTTCTCGACCTTTGTGGGCTATGCCTTTCAAGCAGCAGAAGGGTGAATTTGCCGTGCAGTGGTAAGTAGACCTAAGGCCTTTTCACACTGCATTGTTCTTAGCCCCGGAGTATCTTAGCCCCAGGAGACTGGCACGGGCTAAAAAGTGTAGTTCTGAGTGAACTTCGAGGTAACGATATTAAAATCAAATAGTTTTATTATATTTATTTAACAATCCCTTGAAAACGGCACTTAGTTGTCAATGGTTTTAGCAGAGTTTGGGGTCTCCTTGCCCCCCAGCAGCCCAATGGAATGCTCTGCACCATATTGTCACGTTTTATTGATAACAGCACATTAAATGTTCTATCCTTCTTTTTCCCACTTTCATGGGATTTCCTCAGCATTCTAAAAGTCCCATTGTGACATCATGACTTACAACATTCCATTCACTGTAAATGCAACAATACAACTTGACACAAATCAGCTACTTTGCCAACAATGTAGACACACAACTAGTGAACACAACACACACAAATTCTGACCACAACCACACAACTACTGACCACAACCACACAACTACTGGCATGACAACACAACTACAGACTACAACTCCTGACCACAAGTACTGACCAAAACCATACAACTACTGATCATAACAACTGACCACAACCACACAACTACTGGCCACAACTACATTCCATAACTACTGAACACAACTTCTGACCACAAGTACTGACCACAACCACTGATCACAATTATTGATCACAACTACTGACCACAACACACTACTACCAACCACAACCACACACCTAATAGCCACAACCACAAAACTACAAATAATGACCACTACTACTGAACCACACAGTACATTCAAATCTAGGTAGTGTTTTCAGTAGCTAACTAGATGGTAACTTCACAGGTAAAGCTGTGGGGCTTGCTTTAGTTATATATAGTCAAAGTTAAATTTAGTAAAATAATTGGTCTGATTACTTTGATAGACTACTATATCAACTGTATTTCTTTTGGCTCCAATGCCTTCCCACTGTGTGACTATTTTCATTCCATTTCCCCCAGTGGTGTAGATTTTGCACATACTGCCACGTTCAGAACAAGTTCCCGAGTTAATGCCAAGTCTCTCAGAACGGGGACCGTTAAAATAGATTTTTCCCAGTCAGAAGTTGGAGATTTCTGAGTTCCAAGTTTTTTTTTTGAATGTGGCATACGTGTGCAACAGTTGGTGTTTTCAAGACAACTGTGGTGCGTTCAGTTCGCTTAAACATTTGCTGTTGCGGAATAGTTTGTACTGAAAGACAAAGCACTACATGCTGACCACGCCTCCCGCAAGCGTTGCAAAATAAATGTACACATAAGTTATTCAATCATTGCACCCACACGGTTTATGCGCTTCTGCGTAGCCAGGCGCTAAAATAGAACTTGGTTCTATTTGTGGCGCTTGACGTGCTCTCCCATCATTGGTATTTAGGAGCATACAGTGGGGCAAAAAAGTATTTAGTCAGCCACCAATTGTGCAAATTCTCCCACTTAAAAAGATGAGAGGCCTGTAATTTTCATCATAGGTACACTTCAACTATGACAGACAAAATGAGAAAAAAAAAAATCCAGAAAATCACATTGTAGGATTTTTAATGAATTTGCAAATTATGGTGGAAAATAAGTATTTGGTCAATAGCAAAAGTTTATCTCAATACTTTGTTATATACCCTTTGTTGGCAATGACAGAGGTCAAACGTTTTCTGTAAGTCTTCACAAGATTTTCACACACTGTTGCTGGTATTTTGGCCTATTCCTCCATGCAGATCTCCTCTAGAGCAGTGATGTTTTGGGGCTGTTGCTGGGCAACATGGATTTTCAACTCCCTCCAAAGATTTTCTATGGGGTTGAGATCTGGAGACTGGCTAGGCCACTCCAGGACCTTGAAATGCTTCTTACGAAGCCACTCCTTCGTTGCCCGGGCGGTGTGTTTGGGATCATTGTCATGCTGAAAGACCCAGCCACGTTTCATCTTCAATGCCCTTGCTGATGGAAGGAGGTTTTCACTCAAAATCTCACGATACATGGCCCCATTCATTCTTTCCTTTACACGGATCAGTCGTCCTGGTCCCTTTGCAGAAAAACAGCCCCAAAGCATGATGTTTCCACCCCCATGCTTCACAGTAGGTATGGTGTTCTTTGGATGCAACTCAGCATTCTTTGTCCTCCAAACACGACGAGTTGAGTTTCTCCCAAAAAGTTATATTTTGGTTTCATCTGACCATATGACATTCTCCCAATCTTCTTCTGGATCATCCAAATGCTCTCTAGCACACTTCAGACGGGCCTGGACATGTACTGGCTTAAGCAGGGGGACACGTGTCTGGCACTGCAGGATTTGAGTCCCTGGCGGCGTAGTGTGTTACTGATGGTAGGCTTTGTTACTTTGGTCCCAGCTCTCTGCAGGTCATTCACTAGGTCCCCCGTGTGCTTCTGGTATTTTTGCTCACCGTTCTTCTGATCATTTTGACCCCACGTAACGAGGTAACGAGTGGAGGACAGAGGAGCCTCTTAAATAAGAAATTACAGGTCTGTGAGAGCCAGAAATCTTGCTTGTTTGTAGGTGACCAAATACTTATTTTCCATCATAATTTGCAAATACATTCATAAAAATCCTACAATGTGATTTTCTGAGAAAGAAAATCTAATTTTGTCTGTCATAGTTGAAGTGTACCTATGATGAAAATTACAGGCCTCTCATCTTTTTAAGTGGGGGAACTTGCACAATTGGTGGCTGACTAAATACTTTTTTGCCCCACTGTATATCCATGTGGGTGATTGAAAGATGAACTGAGTTCCACTCTCCAGTCCAGTTGGTGGTGGTAATGCACCTTAAATTGGTTGCCAAACACCTTATAAAGTCCAAACAAGAAGAAGCCTGAAGGAGGAGAGATTACTGGAAAATAACTTGGTTTACCATTTTATCTTTGGATTAATTGTCGGAATAGAGGACCTTGTCAATTTCAGGTAAAATAACAACCCTGTCACTGGTGTAGAGAGGAGTAGGCAGGAGGCAGTTGCAGGTTTAGTACTCCTGAATTTATTTAAGCACCATAGATCAAATCGGGACGAAACCCAAACGCTGTTGTGCTCAAACTATATCTTCATAAACAAAAACGTGTTTGTCTCCTGAGGGGGAATAGACTTTGTTGTGCCCTCTTCACGACTGTCTTGGTGTGTTTGGACCATGATGGTTTGTTGGTGATGTGGACACCAAGGAACTTGAAGCTCTCAACCTGTTCCACTACAGCCCCGTCGTGAGAATGGGGGCGTGCTTGGTCCTCCTTTTCCTGTTGTCCACAATCATCTCCTTTGTCTTGATCACGTTGAGGGAGAGGTTGTTGTCCTGGCACCAGACGGCCAGGTCCCTGACCTCCTCCCTATAGGCTGTCTCATCTTTGTCGGTGATTAGGCCTACCACTGTTGTGTCATCGGCAAACTTGATGATGGTGTTGGAGTCGTGCCTGGCCATGCAGTCATGAGTGAACAGGGAGTACAGGGAGGGGACTGAGCACACACCTCTGAGGGTCCCCGTGTTGAGGTTCAGTGTAGCGGATGTGTTGTTCCCTACCCTTACCATCTGGGGGCGGCCCGTCAGGAAGACCAGGATCCAGTTGCAGAGGGAGGTGTTTTGTCCCTGGGTCTTTAGCTTAGTGATGAGCTTCGAGGGCACTATGGTGTTGAACGCTGAGCTGTAGTCAATGAACAGCATTCTCACATAGGTGTTCCTTCTGTCCACGTGGGAAAGGGCCGTGTTGAGTGCAATAGAGATTGAATCATCTGTGGATCTACTGGGTCTAGGGTTTCTGGGTTGATGGTGTTGATGTGAGCCATGACCAGCCTTTCAAAGCATTTCATGGCTATAGACGTGAGTGCTACGGGTCGGTAGTCATTTAGGCAGGCTTCCTTAGTGTTCTTGGGTACAGGGACTTTGGTGGTCTGCTTGCAACATGTTGGTATTACAGACTGGTTGAAAATGTCAGTGAAGACACTTGCCAGTTGGTCAACACATACTCAGAGGACACGTCCTGGTAATCCATCTGGCCCTGCGGCCTTGTGAATGTTGACTTGTTTAAAGGCCTCACATCGGCTACGGAGAGCGTGATCACACAGTCGTCCGGAACAGCTGGTGCTTTCATGCATGTTTCAGTGATACTTGGAGCAAAACGAGCATAAAAGTAATTTAGCTCATCTGGTAGGTTTGTGTCACTGGACAGCTCATCTGGTAGGTTTGTGTCATTGGTATGTTTGTGTCACTGTGCTTCCCTTTGTAGTCTGTAACAGTTTGCATAGCGGGATTTCTTATAAGCTTCCGGGTTAGAGTTCCGCTCCTTGAAAGTGGCAGCTATACCTTTTAATACAGTGTGAATATTCCCTGTAATCCATGGCTTCTGGTTGGGGTATGTAATAGATGTTACTGTTTCATCAGGGAGCCACAAAGATGAAGTAAACAAATGTAATTGCTGAATTCACGTTGTTTGCTATTTCATGCAGCCACAGAATAGAAAGCTAAACAAATGATTTTGTATTCGAATTTCGCATTGTTTAAAGTTGAGATATCATTCACGCAAAGTAATTAGATTGGTTGTGCAAGTAATCCTCCACGATAATTGTAAAATTTGCCTCATGCTAGGTTTAGACGAGGGACACAAAAAGCGTCATACCAGTCGGTATAGTGGGACAAGAAAGCAAGAAGGAGGGTGACGCAAAAGAAAGCCAGCATGACAATATGCATTGCTATGGTGAGTTCAGTAAATAAACAGTGCAAATCAACATCCAGTAGAAAACAACACTAGGGCAGAAGGCAGAAGTTGAAATATTTGAACTCTGGCGGCAAGGCCCGTCTACCGTGGCAGCTGACGGCATTCACCGCCAGTCTCAACATCATTTTCCGTTGTGCTCTTATTGAAAACAATGACTTCCGGCTTGCCATGTACCATCTACCTCCTACCATCTAAGCACAGCATCGTGTAAGGACATTCAAAGCTATTCAGATTAACAGTTTTTAATGAAACCAGCAACGCAAATAATTATTGTCAGTGATTGACAGTATATAGGTAATATTGCATGCTGAATAAGTAATCACATTGAAATGAGATTCAATGATCATGATCAGTTTTATATATAATTTATGACAGTTTTGTAAATTGGTTTGGTAGCGGTATTGACATTGTAGGTTAGTTAGCAAGCAATTGATGTTACACATCATTTCACATCTGGGAAAATTTGTCCTGCCGCTT